>NC_056729.1:863625332-863777832 GCF_019279795.1 Protopterus annectens
TAATATAGACCCAATGTAATGATATTATTGCGTATATGTTTGCCTATGAAAACTGGTTTTGATTTATTATTTTTGGACTTGCATTAGTAGGTCATATGTTTTTGTCACTGTTTTGGCT
The DNA here is from genome assembly GCF_019279795.1 of Protopterus annectens. NCBI lineage: Eukaryota > Metazoa > Chordata > Ceratodontiformes > Protopteridae > Protopterus > Protopterus annectens. The sequence continues at coordinate 863,625,451 of NC_056729.1, forward strand.
ATATGAGTAAGTATTTTGATAATTTTTTTTATTTCTTGTGTTTTTTTTCAGTATAGTTATGTTTCTTGTATCAATCTTCCCTTCAATGTATTGAGTAATATTGTTTAATTTTGAGTGTCACGTGACATTTTATTTACTGAGAGAGATAGTCCAATGATTAGCTTCATTGCTGAGGCAGTTTTGTTTTTTTTTTGTTTTTTGTTTTTTTAAGGAGAAACCAAGATCCGGTTGTTTTTCTTGCTGTGGCTATTATAGCCTATTGATAAAATTGTCTTCTGCAAGATTTTTTTGGGGCTAGAGTTTTCTGTTAGTCTATATTGTGTACTGTATACACCCTTGAGACGTGCAACACTTTCCCATTTCTATGAATCTATTGGTGTGTTTCTGATCTCATTTCTATAATATTTGGGTGCTTTTCTCCCTCAGACTCCACTGAAAATGGGTACTATTGCCCATTCAGACTTTGATGGTAAGCAAATATCAATAAATAGATAATAAATAAATAAATGCGTCTTCTTTCCCACTTATTTTCATGCCCAGCAATCAAATCTTTTGGATTTAATTGCTGGTCTGTTACTTAATGAAGAAAAGTTCTTGAGGCTCTCAGTTTTGGGAAATGACGTTAATGAATCCATTTCTTTCTTGTATGCACAAGCAGTAAGGATGGATTCCAATCACACTACACAGCAGAAATTCTTGACACTAACGTCTTCCTCTAAAATCTGTGATCTATTGTTATGCAATCTAAGACCCTGAAGGTTTACCTTGACCAAGATGTGATACCTAGAGGCCTACTTTTCTGCTTGGACTGTAGTTTTGGCACTGGCAATGATAGTTTTATGAGGAAATGGTATCCAATCCAGGAAACTGCAAATCAGATATTTGTTGAGTGGTGGAGTTCTATGGATTACACATTTATACATTGACAGGTACTGTTTCTGAGATCCTCATATAGCGTGTGTACTTATTCTCCATCCTTTACATCAAACTAGTTATCAACAATTTAAATCATGAATTCCAAAGTGGGAAACTGCGAAAATGTAAGAATGACTTATATGACTATAAGAATAATATTGCTTTTACACAGAAAAAAAAAACATAAAACAAATGTAAATTTTGTTATAAATATCTTGTGTATTACATTGTTTTTTCTACAAAAAATAGAAAGAAAAGAAAATGAGGTGTAGACCAATATAATCGATTTTGCATTCATCTGAGCTTACCACTGTTTTTTTTAATGAGGTCAAGTCTAATGATTATTCCTCCAGGTCTACATTAACAAATGTTAGATTGGGTGAAAATCCCCCCCCCCTTTAAATATCAGTGGGGAAGACAGAAAACACTGATGAAAACCAACATGTTCTTGCGCTTTCTTCAGTTAATGCAAATTTTAAAATTTAGATAATAATAAGTTACCTGTAAATTTATATGATGGACTTTTACACAATTACAAATTTTCGTTACTTAATAAAGGTTTGCATTTTGTGCCATCCCATGTTTCTGAATTTGAAATGGTTCTCAATATTAGATATATTGCATTTGCAATGCTGGCAACAGACCAGAATAACTGTATCAAATTTGCCTACATGTGATATTAATTTTAGGTTTCATAACTCTGTGTCACCTCCCCCATATCATATTGTGGTGGGTCCTTGAGCAGAATGTTATCAACCAATTACACAATAGTAGAGTGAATAACTTTCTGAAGTCTTCACACAGTTTGTCTGTTTCTGAGGGTAATGGCTCACATAGATAAAACACAGTCTGAGGTTATTACTGTGCAAGTAGACAAAGGTTTGTCTATGGTCATATAGAGCCTTAAGTCTACTTTCATGTTGTGGACAAATAATGGAGAAGGTAATACTGAATAAGTTATTGTCAGAACTGGATAGGTTGGGACTTGACACCCTATATCAGCATGCATATGTTGAAAACAGATCTATTACCACCTGTAACATGATGTTCTATAACAATATAGTAACAGCTATGAATGACAAATTGTGCTTTGATGTAATTTATATAGATTTAACTTCAGCATTTGACAGGGTCATACACAAAATACTGATTAATGACTAGGTATTGACGTACTCTTGATAAGATGGATAGCTGCGTGGCTTACAAATAGGACATGGCAAGTATCATACAGCAACTGAACAGGCAAAATCATTGGTTACAGTCAGGGTGTCCCACAGAGTTCTGTCCTAGGCCCTTACCTGTTTAGATTGTATCTTTCAGACCTAACTTTTTCATCTGAGGTGTTCTACAGTCTATATGCAGACAACTTGAAATTGGGTAAACTCATTACATGTGTTATAGATAAGGCATGTCTGCAAAATAACGACTAAATTAACCATTTGGGCACAGGTGAATAATATGCTGATAAATATATCAAAAACTAATCATAAGACATTTTGTGGGCATAAATTGAAAGGTGAATATTTAATACAGCACACAGTGATTGAAACTGTAGACTTATTTAAAGACCTGGGTATACAGGTAGATTCAGCTATGAATTTTTCTAATCATATCAACCAATTGGTTAATGATAGTTATAGAACTATATGTTGTATAAAAAGATTTATAAAGTCTAGGAAATCAAAAATAATGAATTGTTTGTTAGTTACATTAGACCCAACCCTGAGTATGGAATAACAATATGGAAACCCTATAAGAAAACAAGCATGAGTAAACTGGAAAGAGTACAGCGGAAATATAACAAGGGCATCCATGGATATGAAAATGTAAGTTATTATGAAATATCTGTACTTGTACAGTGTCTCTTATAGATGTCTAAGAGGAGATCTTATTCAGGTATATAGGGCATTTAGTGACAACTGCCTCTGGAAATGTTTGAGGATAACAAAAACTGCTAGAGAATCATCAGACAACCTATGCAGAAGACTCTATAGGAATGAGAAGTGTACTAACTGGTTCTCTAACAGAGTAGCTGATGCATGGAACTGACTATCAAATTACATTAAAGCAAGTACTAGTTTAGATATTTTTAAGAACAGCCTGGATATTTATTATGGGAACAAGAGTTTTGGTATATTGGCAAGCTAGAAGGGCATTAATGCCCATGCTTGAAATATTTGTATGTATATATGTATGGTTGTTTGGGACATTAGCCACTACAATGATTAAGTCATTCAACAACTTAATAAACTACTGTTTTACCACTAGTTGTCTGAGGATCCTGTTTTGTTTTTTAAACATCGAATTCATGAGTTTTTGCTGTGCGCTGATCAAACGGATGTGATTTCTATTCAACTTAAAAACAGTTTATGGTGTTTGAGCCAAGTTTCCATTACTTCAACCTAATAGTTAAGATTTATAAATAGGATAAACTTACTGCTGGGTGGCCAATTTTTTTCAAGAAGTAGTTAAATTACACAATCAATTTCAGCATTTTTTTTAAATGTTGCTATCATTTGTCTGAACTCATATTAAGGGTACTACATACTTTTTTACTGATTATAAATTATCTGTATACAAGGAATAAAATATTTTTATATACTTTGCATATCTGTACAAACAATGCTTGCATTCCTTATGATTTTGGGCTCAGGGCAGTAAAATTATTTTTGGAAGAACTATATAACCATGACTTTGCTGTCATTTTATTGACTCTTTTGGATTTGGTCTTGTCTACAAATTAGTGCTATTTCCAGGGAGATTTTTGCCATCAAGTGAATGGCATTGCAATTGAGGTAGCTTTTGCCCCCATTTTTGCTGACTTTTTTATGCTGATTGATTGATTTATTGATTGATTGATTTATTAACTTGAATTTATTTACAGCTCTGATATAAATCTATTCTAGTATATACTGAGATGTGCAATACATACTTTGTCAATTGTTGGCTCCTGTGGAAAGGTACTGATACACAGATGAAGGGATTCATGTGGCATCCTAACTAAAATCTTTAGGGCATTTCCTTTACTCCTATATGTAATTTTTATACTGCTCACTTTTTAGATGTTGAAGTAACATAATGAATTGATGATTCTGTTTATACTTTTCTTCATCAGACATTCTTTATGAAACATGTTATTTTGTTTACTAATACCTGTCTCCCACCACATCTGAACATAATATTTCTTTTTCACAATTTCGTCAGATTAAACATATTTGCAGTGACACTGATTCATGTGATGAGGGAGCAAATATATCACAATATAGATTCCACGAGAGAGGATGCAATATACAGCCTGTAAATACTTTAAGACAATTGTTATAATAATAACAAATAGAAGTGAGCTTTTGGAATGCAATCAGATGAAGTCTATTTGGAGGCAGAAACATAGATATGGTATCAGTTATGGATCCAACACTTTCAAAATGAAGGAAGTTATTAATAATTTTTTGGTACATAGTAAGTGAGGACAGATTCTTTTGCACTGTGGTTAATGAGGCATGTCATTTGCTTACAAGAGGTGTAATAATGTTGGCAAGATGTTTTAATTTTTTAAGTATTCACCTGGAAGATCGCACAATGGCATATACGTGCCAAAAGATTGTGTGGAAATTGCAGCTTTGTAAATATATTTACAAAACCAATTTTTACATCTAATAATACACACAAGACATTTGAGATCAAATGTCTTATTACATGTACTATTTAATAGGTTGCTTGTTTGGTAATCTGTATGTGCAGAGCTGTCTATGTAGGACAAAGTTAAGGCCCTTGGAAGCAGCAATTATGTCCCCATATAAATGATATTCACTGCTACAGAGACAGAGAGAAAGACAGAGAGAGAGAGAGAGAGAGAAAGAGAACTCTCTATAGGCATACTTTGCTTCATACCGCTATACAATGCATAAATATAAATGTCAAAAGAACACAACAGGAAAGAGCAATTGTGAGTTATCAGCTGAGGAGCAATTTATGCAGTGGGGTTATTTATTTATTATTTTATTATTTTATTTGTGTTTGTTGACCGGGAAAAGTCCAACTGGGTAAAACCCATTTTTAGCAGAGGCCCGGGAAAAATCTCCACGTTTAAATTATACATGATGCACATTTACAGTTGCAAGGTAAAACATCTGTACATGAGATTATTTACATGATTTTTAAATATTAATTACATGAACATAGCAGTTTAACACACACACAAAAAAATAGAATAATTAACATACATTGGTGAATTATTAAATAGAAATATACAATACAATAATAGTTAATGTATTTGGAGCATGATGGCTACAGACAAAAGATCAAACCAAGGAATTTTTGAGGTTAGTAATAATTTACAGACAGACAAGTAGTAACATAGCTTAAAAACTGATAAGAGAGATATGAAAGGAGAAATTATGCAAATGAGCAGGAGGATAAATGGACAGAGGAGGAATTGTAATTAGCGTTGTGGTGTGAGAGAAACAGGAAGAGTTAGAAAGTTAGTTCAGTATGAGGGGACCAATAAGGTACAAAAGATTGGAAATTAAAGTGGTTGCAAGAATTGGAGAAAAGTAAAGCTAGCCAGGTGAGCAGGAAGAACAGAATAATCTTTGGCATAGGTGCTATTTAAGCAAAGATTAGAAACTATTTTAAGTTTTCTTTTTTAACTGTGTAGGGATTTCATTCCAGAGTTTTGACACATAATAAGATTCAAACAAATAAATCCAACAGGCCCAGATGTAAAAAGTTCTCAAACACAAAAAACCCAATAGGGAAGGTAACTGGAATGAGAGGCAGGACCACAACAAGATAAAATTCCCTGATTTAATACAAGGTGAGCACTTTCGCAATGGTAACCATTGCTTCTTCAGACAATTCATTCAAAAGGCAACAACACATAAATACTTTAATTCAATACAAATCAACCAATCCTAACTCTCAAAAGTTAATTAATTACCTTGGTTACACATTACTTAAAATTAATTAAGACTGAAGCCAAGTAAAAAAGGCATATATCAATATATACAAAATATAAAATTATATATAAAAATTATATATAAAAATTGTTTTGTTCATGAATGCATGTGTATTCATTTCTTATGCCCACTGTGTTAGAAATAGTAATTAGGAAGAAAATGATAAAGACACACAGATGATGTAAACAGCATTGCAGCTTTTATACATCCTGTTGCCTGGAGAGCTGCTTCTGCCTTCTATGGTAGCCAACCATATTTAATCAATGTTCCTTATCAATTTAAAAATAATTGGCATACTGATAAGTATAGCTGGACTATGCATAACACAGGGAAAAATCAATGGCCCAAAAAGTGTACAGGATATCTCTTACTGCGTCTGTTGAACCTCTGTTTCTCAGTAGTAACCCAGGTCAGTGGGCTGATGCCTTAGGTCATCATATCAATGCCTGCATCTTACTGTGTGCAGGTCATGCTTATGGAAATCATGTTGGGCCAAATTAGGCAATACATTTTTAAAGGAACCATCATACTGCCCCACCTAGCATGCCTAGAATTATCTGTGCGAAAAAAAAAAAAACATTAAAATACTGATCTGTCTTGCACGCTATGCAGGATCCTTGCAGTTCACACTAGAAGAAGTGGTCATCGCCACTCAGTTGGTGTACTGGAGGAGCAAAATGGTATACTTAAATGCCAGGATTCAAATTTTGAAATCACGTCACACAACATAACACTGCATTGTGGTACAAAACACACACTCTCTGGCCTGGTGGATGAGTATAGATATCACACCTTTCATATTAACTACAATGCACATGGCGAGAAGTTAGCCACCTCTGTTGTTAGAAGCCCAAAGTTAGCTTTGGAGAAGTTTTTCATGGTGGTTATCTTTGTGGGGGGGTGGGAGGGATGTGTATTTCCAAGGTGATTAGTTTGTGGTCGATCTAACCAGGGAGGAGTTGACTACTGGTGTAGATCAATGGTTGCTCATGTTAGTAATGACCAGGTCAAGGATGTTGCTACCCCTACTGGAGGTAAGAACGAGCTGTTTCAGGGCATTGAAATTAATGAATTCAAGGAAACATTGGGCAAGTGTATTGGTACATGAGTAGTTTTCCCAGTTAATGGAGGGGTAGTTGAAGTTGCCCAGTATAAGAGTGTTAGGTTGGACCCTAATATTCTCCAGGGTGCTTAGGAACATGGAGTGTGAGTCTTGGGACATGGTCGGGGACGTATAGAAGGCTATGACCTCAATCGCTGTCTTACCCAATATTAGCGGCACCAGAAGAATCTCTGATGCATTATGTTGGGCTACCAGTCTGGAGGTGTGTGCATTCTTTATGAATGTGGAAACACCACCACCATTGGAGCTTCGGTCCAAGTTCTGGAGCCGAAAGGTGTGAAATGAGTTATAGTCTAGTAGTGCAGGGGTGCTTTCTGCTGCCTTGAACCAGGTCTCTGTTACAGCACAAATGCCAATGTTCTCCATTTTAAGGAGTGCTTCAAGCGAGTGCATTTTGAGATTTAGACTTCTAGCGTTGAGCAGCATGACGCTCAGATTGCATTTGTTTGTAGCTGTTACGGAGGTAATTGGGTCTTTGGAACATCTCCTAAAATGGCACTATAGGGGTGGCAAGAGCCTTGGCCAGTATCTGGAAGCCCAGGGGTGACAGATGCAGGCCATTTCTGGCAAAGCATCGAGATCTGTCAGTCATGTCATTCCAGGCAGACAGATACTGGATCCCCTTAGAATGACAGCAGAAACTTAGAAAATTGTTGAAATCAATCATTTTCTGCTTGTACTGTGGTATCATTCTGGGTGATGGTAGGATGCTGCGCAGGGCTAGGGTCATACCTGCCTGGGCTACATAATCTGAGAGCTCCTCCATGGCTGTTTTCATGTAGTCCAGGGAAGTACTTCTCAGGTCATTCACACCCACATGTGCAATGACAGAGTCATATTTGTACCGCTTGTTGAGGGGACCTGAGTGCGTGCATTATGTGGCGGATCCTGACACCTGACAGGCAGCTGACCCTGTTACTTTCTCCTTATTCAGCCTTGTGAGTGGGACATCAGTGTGCCTCACTATTGAGTCACCTATGACTAGTGTGTTGGGCATGCTGTTTTGCCTTAGGAGCTTTGGTTGAGTGGCACACTGTTTAGGAGAGTTATGTACCTCGTGATTAATGGTGTGTTGTGGTGGTCGAGTGCATTTCTGCCTTCGAGGTCTCTGCTGTTTGGGTAGATTTTTATTGACAGCCTCTGAGAAGGTGGGTGTGTGGTTTGTGTTTTTATGTGAAGGCAGTGCTGGTGTGTGTTCGGGAGGGCTATGTGCTCCATGTGGTGTGGTGCAAGTGTTGACCTTCTTCTCTTGACCAGCTATTCCGGTCCTGGCAGTAGTGTGCGTGTCTTCAAATTTGGATATATAAGTGCATCTCTCACAAGTCTGAGTGTTGGGAGGTAAGAGGAGAGGGTTGTCAGTGTACATGAGGCAGTTGCTACATTGCCTCAGGATGCCCAAGTTCACCAGGTTAATAGGAAAAAGCACAGGGAACTGACCTTTAGACATGCCTGGATGGGTGAGCATTAATAATAATTACGAGAGGAGAGAACTAGCAGATCTAAGGGAAAAATGGAAGAGCAGACTTTGGCACCGGTCAGAAGCTTACAAACAGTCCTGGATACAGCAAATCTGTATCTGGACTAGACCAGTTATAGGAAAGGTGGGAAACAAGCACAAATGTGGGCTTTTAAACCAGAAAGTTGAAAGAGATGGAAAAACTGTCCAAACGGCCAATAAACTACAATTTCTGTGCCAGAAACCATTCATCTTGTGGTAGATAGGCTACCTAGTGCTTACCACTCCCACTGATAAGCTAGAAGGCTTCCCTCCAACACAAAAAGGCTTGGGGGGCTCAGAAGCTTGCATACAGTCCTGGATACAGCAGATCTGTATCTGGACTAGACTAGTTATAGGAAAGGTGGGAAACAAGTGCAAATGTGGGCTTTTAAACCAGAAAGTTGAAAGAGATGGAAAAAACTGCACAAACGATCAATAAACTAGATCATGCTTACATGTTGTATTACATGCTGGCTTGTCTTGACAGTTTGAGGAATTTTGGTTCTTTGGTTCTTTTGAGTTTTTTAAAGAATATTTTTTTTTATTAAGTTTTTAGCTTCTGGTATTTAAGCCCACATTTGAGCAGGTTTCTGCTTGTTTGCACATCACACAGCAGCAGGCACTGCTGTTCAATAATGTGCCATAGCCAGACAGATAATTTAAACAATTTGTCCCTTAGATACAGCTGTAGTACATTAGTGTAGTCCCCATCTTTAGTATGTCTCTGGTCTAAGAAGTATTGCTAGTGAGCTGTGACCTATTAAACCACCAGCCAAAAAACCCCATCAGAAATACTTAACTACAGAGTACCTCCTAGTTCAGTCCTGAAAGCACCCCCTTTGTGATAACAGTTCTTCAGACGTACCATCATGAACAGTTAAACTACCCTTGTTTCTCCTGCTAGCCTTCTTGATGTGGGACTACTGAGGCAGAGTAGCAACTACCTCATGCACACTGACAGCCCTCTACTAATAACTCACTCTAGTATGAGATGTACATACACCAAGAATATTGAATCCCTGCTCTTTCACACTTGAATCAGTAACACTGAAGAAGTTGCCAACTCACCCACCACTACTTATGCACATAGCACCACTACTCATACACATAGTACACATTCAACACATAAATCAACATATGCGGAGGTTCTCTCACAAAACTTACCGAAACACTACAGACCTTCAAAACAAAAGACTGCTACAACTTACATAGTTTCCACAACATCCAAGACACCTAGCAACACCAGTGTCTCACCTACCAAGCCCTTAAGGTGTAACACTCAAAAACAACATTTTATTGTCAATGGACACTCCAAAATGAAACACATGGATGTCCACTCATCAAGTTAGATAAGGAGAACATCACGGTCAGCTACCTGTCCAGTGCCAGGATTCATCAGATCACACATGCACTCAGGCCTCTGTGCAACAAGTACCATTATGACTCTGTCAGAGCTCATGTTGGAGTGAACGATGTGAGATGTACCTCACTGGGCTACATGAAGAGAGACATGATTGACCTTTCTGAGTATGTGCCCTAGGCAGGTATGTCCCTAGCCTTGAGCAGCATATTACCCTCACCTAGAATGATGCCACAGCATAAACAAATATGATCAATTTCTATAATTGGATTAGTTTTTGGTGCCATTCAAAGGGGATCCAGTTTCTGTCAGTCTGGGATGACATGGTCGACAAACCTCGCCGCTTTGCCAGAGACAGTTTGCACCTGGCATCACTAGGCTTTCAACTGCTGGTAAAGGCACTTGCCTGCCCCATAGTACCTTTTTAGGCAAGGTCTCAAAAGCAAAATTTCTGACACTAAAATTGACAACTATAACAAAATAAGGGTTATGCTGCTAAACGTTATGCGTTTAAACCAAAAAGTGCACATCCTTGAAGCACATCTGTTACTGGAGGATGTAGATGCCTGTGCAGTCACAGAAACTCGGTTCAAGGCCTCAGAGTGTACCCTGGCCTTGCAAGGCTACAATGCCTTCCACGCCTTCAGACCGCAAAATGAACATGTGAGAACCTACTTGACCAAACTGGAGTCAATCCAAATATTGCCAAACTGGTCATGGGTTGATTTCAATTATCCCACCATCAACTGAGAAACCTACTCTAGCCTTAACTCACTAGCACAAACATTCTTTGACTTTGTTAACTCGAATGCCATAGAACAAATTGTTCAAACCCCAACCAGAGGAACAAACATACTAGATCTGGTCCCAACTAACATAACAAACAGATGCAACACCACAACTGAAGGACCCTCATTAGTTAAATCTGACCACAAATCAGTCACCTTTGAACTAGCACTAACACCAGAACTCACAAAGGGTGAAGTCAGATTGAAAAACTTCACCAAAGCAAACTGTACCTTCCATGAGGATGGTATAAATGCATTCTAAGCCCCACCCCTAGCTGGAAGTGGTAACTACACCAAAGCTTGCATTAAAGCCCTGTACAATCACTTGTATAAGTGTATAGACTCAGCTGATCCAGAAAGAATCAAAGCTAGAGCCCCAAATAAAAATAAGCCACCCTGATGGACATCTAGCATCAACAAACTTTACAACAGAAGCAAAAAGTTGTCTAAGAAAACTAAGGCGAGGCCCCAACAATGGAAAAACACCCTCTTCAGCCTCAACAGGCAAATAAGACAACATGTCAAATCCTGTAAGGGTAACTTTGAGAAAAACTTGGCAATCACAGCCATAAGGTCTTTTACAGTTACAGAAGTAGCCTAAAAGGTAGGACCCAAGCATGTGCCAACTAGTGACTCAAGGTATGACACACACTGATCCTGCAGAGATAGCAAACCTGCTAACAGACAGGTTTGATGAAAATTTCACTCCCTTATTCCTTCCAAACTTACCACAAACCTTGTTCCTAACTTCTCCCCCATGCTACAAAGAGCAGGTCATTAAAGCCTTGGCTAAGGCAAAAAACACAGCCACTATGGAACCAGACAGCATACCAGGCTGTCTTTTCAACAAACTAAAACATGAACTAGCATCACCATTAAGTACCCTGTTCAAGCATAGCCTAACCACAGGCTTTGTTCCTGCAGAATGGAGAACAGCAACAGTTATTCCCCTCCACAAAGGTGGCTTAGTAACAGACCCAGGGAATTATAGACCTATAAGTCTGACCAGCCTCATCTGTAAAGCCATGGAACATGTCATCATGGACTTCATAAATAAAGACATAGGCAACCTCCAAACTCTGGATCTGACCCAATTTGGCTTTGTCAAGGGCAAATCCTGCCTGTTAAACATGGTGAATTTCTTCAAAAATGTGACCAGAGCCACTGACGAGGGAAGATCTGTGTACACAGCATACCTTGACATGGCAAAGACCTATGACACAATCACAAACTCAGGCATTACTGATAAACTTAGCAAACTGAATGTAAACCACTTTGTTGTAAGATGGGTTGCCAACTGGCTCACAAACTGGTCACATACTATCAAAGTGGGTGACTTCACATCAACCAGTAGACCTGTCACCAGCATGGTGCCACAAGGGTCAGTGCTGGGCCCCCTAGTGTTTGGTATATACTTCTCAGAAGGTCAGGCCAAAACTAAGGGGCTGTAGATAACCAAGTTTGTGGATGGCTGCAAACTGAGTGCAATTGCTGAATCCCCAAATGATGTCATTATACTTCAGGAGGGTCTTACGCAGACCAACAACTGGTGTCTTAGTCACGGTCTCAAACTGAATGCAAAGAAATGCATCATCATTCCCTTCAGTAAAAACAATGTCCCATCACATTATCAAATGAACAACAATACCCTATGTACCTATGAAGTAGTAAGAAATCTGGGATCACAAGGAGACTGTGACTTTAACTTTGCCCACCATGTGTCTACTGTTGAAGGAAGGCCTTCTACATTGCACACTTGATTAGCAAAGGCATCACCTCTAGAGCAAAGGAGGTTATAACCCCTCTATACTCACAATTAATTAGGCCCATAATTGAGTGTAACACTCCTTTTGACATGTTCCATACAAAATGCCTGCAGCAATTGGAGATAACTTAAAGGTTTTTCTAACTAAGAAAATCAAGGGACTCCAGCACGTGCCTTACACAGACTGACTAAAGTCCCTGTCACTATACTCAGTATCATATAGACTTCTTAGGGGAGACTTATGCCTGGGTTACAGAGCAGCCTTCCACCCAAACCTAATGAATTTGCTGCAAATCTGTAAATCAAACAGGACTAGAGCTACCAATTCCAGGAATCTAAATATGGCCTGTGACTTGAATAGGATGTGCTGGAGGGGCACATTTGTCTCCCAGTGACTACTGCTTCTTTGGAATAGGCTGCCAAATCATGTGAAGCAGAGTACCTCTATGACACTGTTCAAAAGGAACCAGGACGAGTGGATGGGGCATCGTAAATTCTTACTGGGGATGTTACCCACAACCCCACTGGACGTGGGTAATCATTACTAAATACAGTCCTACATATTGACTAGAGTATCTATGGTATTACATTGGGATGAAACAGCTAGGCTAGAAATGACCTCCGGTCCAATAGCCTAGTAACCTCCTATGATCCTACGACTCTTTACCATCAAAAGGTAAGTCCTTTATGAATATTATCTGTGTTACTCTTTTTCAGGTGCCTAACATTCTTTTAAGATTGTATATGATTGTGCTGACTGTGTCTAGAACTACAGCTACTGCTACTGTAATAAGATGTTTTGCCTGGGTACATAATTAGAAGGTTTCTAAAGATGTTAAATCTGAGATTTTGAATTCTCCTTTGCCTAAGGATGGTTTGTAGTCCTTCTGCTGCACAGGTACTCAAACAGAGTGATGAAAGAACAAAACAAACAATCCCAGTCAGCTCCTGGCAAATATGATTCTAAGAAAAAGTGACAGGAGGGATCTAATAAAAAGCAGAGATCCTTTCAGAATAAGGGCAGGCCTGTATTTTAGAATGACAATTCCAGCATTTGTCTCTACCCACACCCCCCTCCTTGCTTGCCTCTTTATCTTAAAATATATTCCTGAAACCGGCTCTCTATTTTCCCCCTTAGCAACAGATTGTTTCAGACAAATGGGTACTGAGAGTAGTCCAGGAGAGTTCATCTGGTTCTAAACCTTATGCTTTCTTTTGGAGGCATAGAACTGGTGCATCAAATTCAAGGAGGGATGCTTCCCGGGGACCTGTTCTCTATCTGTCCTTTCTCAACTTGTTTGTGAAAATATCAAAGTTCAAGTTGTTGACCTCACAAAGTCTGTTACCTCTCTTTCCTCCTCAGAATTTCTAGGTAACACAATTTTTGAAAGATGTTTTTCATTACATTCTCATTGCCACAGAGTTAAGATTGTTTTCAGATTTCTGTGTCTGATTCACATTATCAGTTTTCTGCATTATTATATGAGTTATCTACAGTTCCAGGGGTGTTGTCTATGTGTCTTGCTCCTGCGATAGCTCTTTGTAGACTGCAGGCTATTCACATTTTTTTTTATTTATTCAACTTATCTTAGCAGGATCTTTTTTCCAGGTATAAATAGTCTCTTACTTTTTTTACAGTCCTCTTTCTCTGTCTGGGTTTTCAGATTTACAGTAAAAAAATCCTCCTTAGCTCCTTCTCACGGGATAGTATTTCTAGGATATATGAACCAACAAAAAGAGTGAAAAAAGTACAAAACAATGACAATGCCAGTAGATCCAAACGTTTTAATAAAAAGCAATATCACTCCTCTAGCGCCTCGGACAAACAGCCTTTGATAGAGTGTCATGTATGATGTATATAGTTTTTCTAGGATGCCTTACATACTCTTACCTGCAAAAGGCATTCCTAACCCAGAAGAAAGTAGATTTTCACTTAGAAGTTTTCCCAAGTTTCTCCAATCAATCACAAACTTCAGCCTGAGAATGTCTCAGATTTCTAGGGGTCATGGCATCCATGATTTCCATGATTCCTCTCTCCAAGTTACACATGAGAAAGAGTCAATGATTTTTAAAACTATGTGAACCCAGCATTCCCAACTTCTGGAATTTTTTATTCCAATCTTGGGTTTTGTGAAGACAGAGCCTATTTGGTGAAGAGAACAAATTTTTCCCAATCCAGGTCTTCCTTTCTGTCTTCTAAAACCGGCTCAATCAGTTAGAAAAGACAAATTAGATTTTGCATGAGGTGCTGTTTCTATGGTGGTAAACGAGCAGGGTCTTTGGAATAAAACAGACAGGCCAGTGAATGTAAATGTAAATGAGATATTTGCTGTGATCTATGCTATAGAATCTCTTCATCACCAGTGGTCCCCTGGACCTTTGCAGGTGGCTAAAGAAATTTCTACAATGATGTGGTATATAAAATAGAGGGGCACCAGGAACTACCTTCTTTGCAGGCTGGCTATGGTCACACTGTACCATTGTTTAGCCCTCTAAGTTTCCTTCATTTTGTACAGCTTACCAATGTATTCAACTATTTTATGAAATTACATCGCTGTATCCTTTTGACAAAAAAGCAGTTAGAGTGAATTTACTGTCCCAATGTTTTCAAATAAAAGTAGAATAATTTAGAACTGAACTTCATATATTAAACCTATATTATAAGTACCACTTACATTCCTTTTTATAGCATCTGAAAACACCTCCCAAGAATCCTTTTGATTTATTTAAGCAGAAACATTTATGTGGACCAAGAATTGGTACTTTTAAGTTAGAATCTGTGTAAAAGAGCATAAATACTCCAATAATCCTCCATACCTAGTTATAGTATTTATCTACAAATAGCTGGAAAGATATGTCAACATGTGTTGTTTTAGTATGGATATCATGTAGGTTTAATTTCTGTGATAAATAGTCAAACTTTAACTTTTTTGGGGTTTGTTTTTTTTCTCACATATCCTTATATTGACTTGCTATTGTTTTAATATTTTCAGGCTGCAAGACCTTCGGTCTATTCAGCTGTCACAGGTATGCATGCAACATCAAAAGTCTTACAATGTCACCATTGACCAAATACATGACTTCCCCGTAATCTGTTGTGCAGCTTGTCCTGATGTCATTTTGGAATGAATAAAATAGAGGTTAATTCATGAGAACTTAGTGATACTTAGTATATAAATATTCCAGAAAACTGAGCAAAAACAAAGTGAGCCCAACAAAATGCACAATGACTACATATAAGACTGCTATACCATCTACTGCTTCTTCTCCTCTTTTAATAGCTTAATATGAGGATACTGCCTTATCAATAAGTCATACATTTTGGCACACCACATAAGGGTCATGTCATATATGCTGTATATATATATTCTTGAATGCCAACCCTATCTGTGATTGTACTACCTCTGCAGGACAATTGCACAAGTAATCCATGCAAATTCTATGAAATAATCTTTCCTCATCTGTCGATTGAACTGTTTGCTTTGCATTTTCAGTGAATGAACTTTTGTTCTATTAAAATAAATGTTGTCACAGATCATCTACTATTTCAGTCATTTGTCAGTGAGCTGATAACAGTTTGACTTTACTCCTGTTTTAAAAATACTCCCCAGAGCTGCAATCATTATCACAGGTAGGATCTTATCAAGTGTGCTACTAATGAACCATAACTTCTTGATCTGATGTTGTCAATTTTCATTCACTTCTCAACTGATAGGTTCTTCTCTGATCCCTCAGGTCCAACTTGGCTGTTGCTAAAGCTCGTGGCAACCAAAAACTCTTGAGCTTCTCCCTTCCACATAATGCACCAAATCCTAAGTTACCTCAGATCTTGCTTGCATCTTCACATGAAAGACGTGGCTGATCATAGTTCTCAAGGATTTGTCAGATAAATGTAATTATAATCTTTAAATTCTAGACATTTTTCTGTTTTCTGTTAAATTCTTAAAGTTATTTCCTAACCCTTAGCCTATCATACAGTTAGTACCTTTCAGATACTGTTGTTAGTATTTCTCTCTTCTTTGGTCTGTTGTACAGTGCGTACATCTTAAATACTATTGTTAGTATTTACTTTCCCTCTACACTTGGTGTAATCCCTTTTTACTACCATTGCTGGTAGTTTTTCTATTTCTACATCTTCTTCCTTTTCTCCTATAAAAAATAATTCTATTCTTTATTAAATTTGGATTGCTTTTATAGTTTTTAGTTATGGCAGAAAAAGGTCCCATTGGGGTTAAAAAATGTGTTAAATGTGGACACAAGCTTCCCATGTGTGATGCCCACACTATGTGTGTATACTGTCTGGGACTGTTACATCTTCTGGAAGATTGCTCCATAAGCCATGAATTTAACCTCAGGTCAGTTGTTGAATGAAAAAACAAACTTATTTCAAAAGGCATATTGCCTTCTGCTTTTAGAGAGGCTATATCTGGAGATTAATCGAAAACTTCTTCTCTGAAACCTTCTACATTTTCCACAGTTTCAGAACCATCCAAGAAAAGAGCCAAGATGGATTTGACCTCACCATCAGATCCAAAAAAGAAAAAAATTAATGGATCCAACTTCCGAGATCTGACAAAAAAAGATAGCAGACCCAAGTACTTCCAGCCCTACCACTTCAAGTGTTATTCACCTACCCAGAACAAGATACTCACCATCTGTGGATCCAGTGCCCTCAAGGGTGCTGTCACCTTTCTTGGAGAATTACTGACCCAGGTCTCCCTCTATTGTTTCCACTTGTTCTTCCAGAAGTTTGATAGAGGAAGATGTGGAAAGAGAGGTGCAGAAGATCCTTTTGGCACAGAGTCAGATGCGTGTTTTACTGGCTCCTACCCCTTCTGGTCAGGTAGTCTGTTCTTTGACCATTCCCACTACAAGTTCCTCCTCTGATTCCTTCAACTTCTGCAGAATCTCTGGATCTTAGTCATCCAGAGCTGTCTGTCTCAGATCCGAAGACAGCAGTATCTTTGGATTCAAAGCTTACTCTGAGTGCACTGGTTCAGTCAGATCTGGAGAGCTCTCTGAGCTGAAGCTTCCCTGTTGGATCTGAGGTGTTGGCATTGACTCTGAAGTTGACTGAGCTATCTCTGTTCCTCAGAGCCTTGGCACTGGATAGCTTGGCTCCAGCTTCGACTTCAGGGAGATTGCCTTCAGAGTGGGGGTGGACAGTGGTCCAAAAGCTTGTCTTTTCAGATCCAAGGTATTCTGTTTCTCTGAGGCAGTCTGCCACAAGGCTGTGAAGATGGTTTCATCTGCCTTGGTAGAATGGATGGACCCAACCCCCTCAGATCTTCATCCTTCTGCCTTGATGCCTCTGTGTTTGGAGCCTCATCACTCTTTACCACAGGGGCAGCTAGTCTGAGACCCCCAGGCTTCCTAACAGAGTATTTCAATTTCTTCCGATACCTCCCCCAGAGTATCCCACTAAAGAGGGCCCTAGGAAGAAGACGTGTAAGAGAAAGCACTTGGACTCCCCAGAGAAGTTGGTCACAGTTGGTCACAGAAGATATGAACTTTGATGAAGGTGAAGGGTCCCCCTGGTTACTTCCTGAAGATTTCTCATTTTGAAACATCCTTGAGATCCTAAGACAGATAGGTGGCTGGACACCCAGCAACCCTTCATCTGAGGAGTCTGTGTTCCTGGATGCTTTCAGTACTGGCCTGTCTGCCTCCTGGGTTACTCTGCCTGCTGACAAGCTTATTGAGTAATCTCTCAGTGTGCATGGAAGGACACCAACACCGTTGAGCCATACCTAGGAGACCAAACAAGATTATGGCACCACCTTTGGATAAGCAGTTTTGGGGTAAAGGGGTGCCTGATGATGCGAAGGTCATGACAGTGGCCAACAAAAAGGAACTTGCTGAGAAGAGTTCCACTGTTCATACCCCCAACAAGGAGTCTAGGGTGATGGATAGGGTTGGGAAGCATGTCTATGCATCAGTGACATTTGCCTTAAGGTTGCTGAATTATTTGGCACATTTTACGAGATTATAGAGGATTTGATTAAAGAACTCTCAAATACCCTCTCAGGATCCATTTCTGCAGAAGTCCAATCATCTGTGACTTCTCATTTGGCTACCCTGAAATCTATTTCAAATTCTTCCATGAGGCTCATTTTGCATGTAGCAGAAAGAACTTCAAGGGCAGTGGGTTCAGGCATTTCCATCAGGAGACATGCTTGGATGCACTTATGTGATTTTGCAGAGCCCTTCAAGTCTTCGTTCATCAATGCTCCTTTTCATGGCACTTTTTTTGTTTGGTCCCAAAGTGAAGGACACCTTATCCAAGTGTGAGAAGTATGGAAAGACCCTATCTGCTGTGGACATACATTTTTCGACTCCTCGAAGATCTTTTTCTAGGAATCAATGAGGTGGTCAGATGATGTGGTTCAAGAAATCCCAGGGTCTTTTCTAGAACACATGTGGAGGAAGTTCCCCCAGGGACAGAGGAGGGAATGCCAATGGTCAACACTGCCTCTGTGGCAGAGGTGGCCCAAAAAAAATGGGTTCAGAGAGTCTTTCTTTGACAGACCTTACCAGTGCTCCTGAAAGAAGGCCCAACTGTCCACTTCTGGAGGCAATCAGGGGCCAATTATCCCTGTACCAGAGAGCCTGGCTAGACATAACAAAAGATACTTGGGTGCAGTAGACTATTTCCAGAGGTTATATAACACCCTTTTCCCTTCCACCTCCTATCTCAAGAAAGATCCTGGATGTTCACCCAGTCAGAGGGAACAAGCAGCAATTCAAATAAAAAAGTTGCTAGAAAGAAAGAGTCATCCAAGAGGTCATGCCAGACCAGATAGAATCCGGAACTTACTCAAGGTTCTTTTTAGTGCCAAAGAAGACAGGGGATGGGACACCAATTTTGGATCTCAGCAACTTAAATAAGTCAGTTTGATGCAACAAATTTTGGATGGTCACAGTTCAGTCCATTCTCCCTTTTCTGGGCAAGGACGAATGGATGTGCTCGACAGACCTTCAGGATGCATACTATCACATAAAGATGAACAGATGATCCAGAAGGTACTTATGCTTCTGGCTGGAAGCCAGTCATTACTAGTTCAAAGTTCTGCCCTTTGGTCTCCCCACAGCCCCAGGGTGTTCCACAAATGTATGGTAGTAGTAGCACCTCATTTGAGACTGCAAGCATTCCTGGTGTTTTCATATCTAGATGACTGTCTCATTACTACCCCGACCAGGCATCAATTAATTAGACAAAAGATCAGGTTCTGCAGACATGTTTTCATCTGGAGATAACCGCAGACTGCAACAAGTCTCAAATGGAACCAACTCAGAATTTGGAATTCATAGGAGCACTTTTTGACACAAAGTCAATGATAGCTTCACTGACTCCCTCAAGGGTTCAAACTATAAGATCACAGGTCAGAGAAATAATCTGCAGTACCTGATTTCAGACACTTGGTCCTTCAAGCTCTAGGGTCAATGTCAGCAGCAATAACACTAGTACCTTTAGCCAGATTTTACATGGGGATTCTACAGTGGATGGTGACAACACAATTGTCAGTTCTTTCGCAACCCATGTCAACTCTAATACCAATCACTCACATATGCAAGAAAGATCTCAGGTGGTGGATTCAATCAGATCACGTTTCACAAGGCCATCTGTTCATCCCCCCCTCAGCCTAAGGCCGTAGTGACCACAGACACTTCCCAGCTGGGGTGGGGGTTGGCTTTTTCTGGGGAAAACAATCCAAGGCACCTTATCCCCCAAAGAGGCCAATTTGCATATTAGTGTCCTAGAGATGAGGCTGGTGCTTTTAGCATTGTAGGCCCTTCAACATGCTCTCCCTTCAGGGATGATTGCAATTCAAATGGACAATATGTTAGTAGTTGTACATCAACAAACAAGGAGTTACCAGCTCTTACCCCCTTGTGTCAAGAAGTGGTTGGAGTGTGGCAATGGGTGATCTCATCCAACCACTTCCTCATAGCAATGCGCATTTTTGGGAAGTCCATTGTGATAACAAGCAAGCTGATCAGGTGCATTCTTCTACCTCATGAGTGGTCTGTCAATAAGAATGTAATGGAAATGATTTTTCATTAGTGGGGCCAGTCTTGCTGCAGTCTTTTTGCTTCTCACCTAAACAACAAATGCAGCAGCTACTTTGCCCTAATCCACCCAAAGGGAGAATCACTGAGGGATGCTCTACTGCATGATTTGCCCCCTGGTCTACTATACACTTATCCACCAATCCTGATAATTCCAAAATTCCTACAGAAAGTTGCCATGTTAAAGAGCAAAGTCATTCTCATTACACCATGCTGGCCTTGACAGAATTGGTTTCCCTTCCTTTGGCTTCACTTCACCAACCTTGGATTCTGGATCTGACTCCAGGCCTCCTGTCTCACCCAACAGCAGTGATCCATCCAGACATAGCAAACCTCAGGCTTATGGCCTTGCTACTTCATTTCCATTAATAGCCATACAACCTATGCCATCACCCCATGTTCAGCATATATTTTTACCTTCATATAAACCTTCAACACATAAACTCTATTCTAGTAAATTGAAAAGATTTGTTTACTGGACACATCAAAATCAAACTGACCCTTTTTCAGCTCCGATACATAACATACTTGAGTTTTTGGCCCTACTTTTCAAAGAAGGAGCTAGTTCCTCAACTATTAAAGTTCAGTTGGCAGCAAAATCAAACTTTCACATTGGAACTGAGGGTTCTTCAGGGGCCTCCCAAAAGTTGTATAGAGCTTTCATGTGAGGCATTCTACTTTTAGACCTCCCTTTAAGGACCCTACTCTCCCATGGGACCTCAGTCTAGTACTGCAGGCACTTATACATCCCCCCTTTGAACCAGCAGCTAAACGTGACCTCAAATATCTTACCTGGAAAACACTTTTTCTAGTAGCCATTATGTCTGCTAGACAAATTTCAGAAATTCAAGCATTGTCTTCAAAACCTCCATACTTGATTTTTCACAGGAATAGAGTGACATTACAAACCAATGCCTCCTTCCTTCCTAAAGTGGTATCAGAATCAAATATCAATCAAGCCATTGATTTGATAGTATAATACCCCAAATTTGCTAAGAAAGATGAATATATGTTATATTTATTAGATGTTCACAGACAACTACGTTTTTACCTGCATAGAACAAAAGACTTTAGAAAAACAGACCAGTTGCTTTGTTCCTTTTCAGATTTGAGATTGGGTAAACCAATTGCCAAAGTAACTTTAGCCAGATGGCTAACTAATTGAATCTCATTTATTTATACAAAATTGGGTATTACCTTACCACACCTAGTATGAGCTAATTTAACTAGATCCATGACAACTTCTTCAGTTTTCCTTTCCAGAGCATCCATGAATGACATGCGCAGCAGCAACCTGGGCTACGTCTGTACTTGTGTTACACATTACAAATTGCATCATTTGGTTCAGATGTGCTCAGAATATCCTTCCTTAGAGTCCACCCAGGATTTTAGGTAGCCGGGGACTCTGTCCCATCAGTTGAGGATAGAACGGAAATTGACATCAGGTAAAGAAGTTATGCACTTATAATAACGTTCCATCTGTGTTGTACATTTTCATTCTTCCTCAACTCCCTACCCACAACCAACCCCCATCCTTTCTTTTTGCAAACTTCTGGAAGACTGACTATTTTAAGACATCAATGTCCTTTATACTGAGCTCCAGATATGGTCTTTTTCTGTACTGAGTGCATGCATTGTCATGCCTCCTGTATCTATGCATAATAAATATATTTTTCCTAGCAAAAATCAGCAAATAAGATTTGAGGTAACAGGGTTGGTGCATTATGGGTAATGGAAAAGCTCAAAAGTTTTTATTGCCACAAGCTTTAGCAATGACCATGTTGGATCCAAGGGATCAGATTCAAACCCATCTTTTGAGGAAGAATGAAAATGGACAACACAGATGAAACATTATGTTAAGTACATAAATTCATTCTTTTACTACTGATAATACTCTTTCCTGTGCTTGACAATATTTCTATTACATTCTATGTTGTCCCACACATTTTAAATTAATTTTAAATGCCTGACATAACAATGCAACTACACCCACACATCTTTATTACTTTATTATTGCTACAATTTTGCCCTCAGATGTGGTCTTTATTTCTTTTGCTCATTCTATCAGGAGTATACTACATTGCATTTTGCATTAAGATTACCCAGCTTTGTTTTGAAATACTGGGAGGAATTCAATACAGCCTACATGGCTTTTTTTGTTTGGTTGTTTTTTTTTTTTTTTGTGTACACATCTCGGCGTGCTGACTGATGAGCACACGAGCACAAATATTTTTGAGATTCAGTAAGCACCGCTTAGCAGCGGGTACACATGCATAAACATGG
This sequence comes from Protopterus annectens, assembly GCF_019279795.1. NCBI lineage: Eukaryota > Metazoa > Chordata > Ceratodontiformes > Protopteridae > Protopterus > Protopterus annectens. The sequence continues at coordinate 863,648,211 of NC_056729.1, forward strand.
AAAATTCCAAGAAATGATAATCACCTCATAAGCAGCTGAATCTTATGCAAATTAGGCAGGTTCAGCAATCCAACAAGCAGAAAGGCATCCGTGTAGACTTCATGTCAGTCTCCGTAGTGTATGGGGAATTCTTCATACAGAAGTCGAGACAGACAGAAGGGGATGTAAAGCTGTAGAAATATGGGCGTACATCCCCTGAAAGTTTTATAACACGTGCATATATGAGCAAAACTATTATTGTGGATGTCAGAAAGAGGAAGGGAATAAGTTAAATTAATATATATATATATATATATATATATATATATATATTTATTTATTTATTTTTATTTTTTTAATAATCTTGGCATGTTTGCACTACATTCCACAGTCCGCAAATATGCTAATAGAAAAATAAAAAAAAGAGGGAAAAAAGCATTTTATAATATTTGTCAGAAATGTATTATAGGACATTGGGTTGGGTCTATACAATGGTACATTGGTACTGTTGCCAGGTCATATGGCTATGAGCCATCATACCTCTCAATAATACAGATTTTCACAGAATGTCCAGATTTTTGACTCATATTTCTGACCTGTATTTTCATAAAATTTTGGTTTTCTGGCAAATTAGTGGCAAATCATTAAAGATTGAAGTTAGAAAATAATGACAGTTATTTGAGTTTCAGACTAAATACCCTTCAGAAAATTCAAGCTAATGCAAAATCTGTTATTCTATCAACTTTCTAAGTTTGTAAGAGCAATATTTAAAAACTGTCCCTATTTTTGGGCCTTTGTCCCACTTTTATTTATGGCTTTGTCCAGATTTCTTGCTCTAAGAGGTTGAGAGGCATGTGAACCATGTAGTTTCCAGGCTGTCAGCACTGATAAGTATGCAAATGAGGTGGATTTCTGTATAGCAAAAAAAGAGTAAGTGTGTCTGCATATCCACTTCATGTAGGTTCTCACACTATGTTGATATTTCCACTGGATATGTAGACTGTTTGCAGCTCTGGTGCATGTGTTTGCTTGGCAAGCCGCATCGCTGAGTGTGTTCATACAGAAAGACCACCCCGGTGACAGTGATGACATCTGCAGCAAGTCATTAAAATTGGATATATTCAGTCATTAATTTTGACTGTTATATAAGCTATGCTGTGTGGTGCAGCACATAGCACCACATTGCACACTAAAGTAAGGTCATTAAATGATGTTAATTACATTTTAGGCAGGTGAAAGGCCTCATAGTTAGCCAGTCACACATTCTGGACCTACAGCAGGCCTGTATAAAGTATGCACACACCCTACATTCTGATTTTCCCCAATACTCTGGACCACTGGAGTAAAGACTTCAAATTTTTAACTGATATAATGCTAACGGGGGGTTGCTGCCACTCTGCTACATCTGTATGTGCACGGTGCTGAAGTCAGTGCTGCTGGTGCTGCTAACAATAGGCCTAGGCAGAGAATTAGAGGAGTGTTCAGGCCCAGGGTAACCTTCCAGGAGCTATATGAGCTGGAGATTGTAGAGTGCTATAGGGTAGACCGGGACATACTACAAGAACTCACTGAGCTCTGCCTCCCTCAACTCAGACCCAGAGCCAACAGAGAGAAACCCATCCCAGTGGAAACAAAGGTATTTGTAGCCCTTAATATACTAGCTACAGGTACTTTTCAAAAATCAACTGGAGACATGATGGGGTTGTCACAGGCATCTACATCCAGGGTACTCCACCAGTTCCTGGATGCTACGCTACCACATGTTCGAGAGCACATCTCTTTTCCCATCTCCCCTGAGGCGAGGGCAGCAATATGCAATAGTTCTACTGTGTAGCACACTACCCTGATGTACTGGGTGCTATAGATTGCACTCATGTACACATCAAGGCACCACCTGGTGAGGAGGGAAGAACCTACATTAACCTCAAGGGGTACCACTCCATCAACTGCCAGGTAGTTTTCAATGCCCAGGAGATTATCCTGAATGTGTGTGCTGGCAGCCCTGACAGTTATTACGACTCCCATATCCTGCACACATCACAGCTGTATCAGATGTTTGCTGGGGGGGGGCATTCCACACTGCCATTTACTGGGGGATGCTGGCTATGCCCTGGAACTGTGAATGATGATACCCATCAGAAATGCACACACACACACACACACACACACACACACACACACACACACACACACACACACACACACACACACACACACACACACACACACACACACACACACACACACACACACACACACATATCCAAGAAAGCCATAATGAAGCACATGTACAAACTAGAAACATCATAGAGTGTATGTTTTGGCTTCTGAAGTCACAGTTCCAGTGCCTAGAAATATCTAGTGGAGCTCTGTAGTACTCTCAAGCCAAATGTGCACGTATATTCACAGTATGTGATATGCTACATAATCTGATCCTGCAGAAACAGCTGCAGCAAGATCAGCAAAGGTAAGGGATACACAGCCCCCCACCAATGCCTAGGTCACCACAGCCACAGCCACAGTCACAGGAGGACTCAGAGAAGGAACCCCCTGCTGATGTCCCTGTAGGGAGACATAGGCGTGCTCAGTATGCCCTGGCTTTGGCTAAGCAACAATGCATAGCACATTCACTGACAACCTAGGGACCTAGAGACTGACACCTTACACCTACTCACATACAATAATTAAGATTGATAGCAGGCAACCCACACAGCCTGTACCTATCCATGTATTTGCTGTATACTGTTTCCATCAGACAGAGTCAGCCCTGAACTACAGTTTTGTCAACTGCTGCATTTGCAAGGTAAGTCTGTAACCTACACAGTATTCTTAAGGATTATTATGATATGGCATTGTATGTATGGATCTTCTACATTTATGCAAGTAAATATAGTGGGCTATTTGGACAGAAATAACAACCACATGGGACTACAGATATCAATTCAACTATTATGTTTCCATTACTATTCACCAGGCCTCATGCATGGAATATTCATGCATTCCTACTGAAAAAGATTATGGTACATCAGTCAAGGGAGATGTTAGATACTGGGGTTACATGATACTCAGACTATTGTGTATCCCAGCAGAACAAGTGGTGTTGTTTCCCCACCCCCAACATAGCAGTGTTCCCTTGTAACTACTGAAACAGTAACTCATCGATGGTATATGAGCAGTCCAGGCAGTCTCAGGACAGTAACATAGAAATTGATCATACATTGTATGTCCTACTTAACACAGAAATAACAATGTACATGTTATGAAGGTGATTGGGTGATGAATGACTCCTCTCTGTTAAGCAGCATGTGTGGCTCACAGGACTAGAACAATTAGCTTGAGTCATGGTATTCATGGTTCTAATCTAGAAGTATCCACTTCTTTTGGATGTAAGGTCATTGTGTTTTACAGACTGTCAGTCTGTGTGTGCTGCAATATTATTAACTTCTGTCACATATTAATTACATCAGACAACTTTAGAAAGTCATAGCCAATTTAAATGTAGTGCAGAAAAGGGACAGATGCCATTTTCTGTAAAAGAAAAAATCCCGGACTGGAGTACAGGTAAGTGTGGGCTGGAGTCAGTTTATAACTAGTGAAAATCCCTCAGGGCATGCTCATACACTTGGTTAAGCAGAGCGTAATTCTGTTCCTCCTCGCTCAAAATGACCTGTTATATATAGATATGTCTATAGATACATACATATATGTATACATATCTGTTTGTCACTATCTCTTTCTCCCACCAGATAGTGTATCTATCTCTATGTGTGTGTGTGTGTGTGTGTGTGTGTGTGTGTGTGTGTGTCTGTGTGTGTATGTTGTGTGTGTGTGTACAAACACACACACACACACACACACACACACACACACACATACATCTCTGCCTCTCCCCATATATCTACATAACACACACACACACACACACACACACACATATATATATATATATATATATATCATACACACACACACACACACACACACACACACACACACACACACATATACACACACACACACAAAGACACACACAAACACCTACATGTGTGTATATGTATATATATATATATATATATATATATATATATATATATATATATATAGATAGATATACATAAATATATATGTTTATATGTGTGTGTAGGTCTGAATTGTCCTACATACACTGATAATGGTGAGTAAAGTTGCAGTAGAGCACATATATGATGTTGCTCAAAGGATCTAAAGTAATGGCTCAGCAGTAGAAAATGCACTTAGTTATAGCCCCTTTTGCCTGCTGGATGTCACACATGTACACCAACAGGTGAATAGGTGGTGTAATGTATAATGTTGTCTACGCAGGCATTGACAGGGTACATTATTCTTGCCCAAAAGCAACCAGCCACATATGGCCAAAATGGCAACTGTAGCCACATAGCTAGGATAAAAAACAGTTATCTGACTGTTAGACTACCAGATGCAGGTAACAGTAAGAAGCAATCTCACTCTGCAGGTCACAGACACTGTTCTAACACAAGCCCAGTTTATGTAACCCACAAGTTGTTTACCTGCAGTTACATATAAAACAGACGTTAGCTGTGGTGTGTGTGATAAGTACGGTGATCTATAATATGCAAGACTAGATAGGTAGAGGTTCTTATCTCACTCCAAGCCACTTGGTGTGTGTGTGTGCGCGCGTATATCTCCCTACAAACCAGCTGAGAATCCCTTATTGACTAAAAACAGCAATGATTCTGCACTTTTTGGCCCTTTGATGCTGGTCTCTGAACTCTTGTTTTTCACAAGGCCTGCTAATGTCATGTACCTTAAGACTACCAACTACCATTCTAATGTCAGACTTCAGCCATGGCACAGGAGATAAGTACTGTGATTTTCCACAAGGCCTGTTGATGACATGTACCTTAAGATGACCAACTGCCATTCAAATGTCAGACTTCAGCTGTGGCACATGCAATACGTACTGTGATATGTAGTGTGCAAGACTAGCAAGGTAGGGGTTCTAATCTCACTACAGGCCACTTGGTGTATGTGTGTGTGTGTGTGTGTGTGTGTGTGTGTGTGTGTGTGTGTGTGTGTGTGTGTGTGTGTGTGTGTGTGTGTGTGTGTGTGTGCATATCTCTCTGCAAAATAACTGAATCCCTCATTGATTACCAAACTGCTATGTTTCTGTCACTTTTTGGCCCTTTAAGTTGATGCCAGTCTCCAAACTTGTGTCTTCCACATGGCCTGCTGATGCCATATACCATAACACTACCAACTGCCATTCTTATGCTACACTTCATCCGTGGTGTGTGCAATAAGTACTGTCATCTATAGTGTGTAAGACTAGATAGGTAAGGCTTCTAATCTTACTTTAGGCCACTTGGTGTATATGTGTGTATTTCCCTTCAACATAAATGTGATCACCTCACTGATTTAGAAAGAGATGGGTTTCACACTATTTTGGTTGTAGCAGGTGATGTGAGCCTCCAAATGCCTGACCACAGCAAGGCCTGATGATGTCATCTAGCACACAATGTCCTAAAGAGATATTCATAACAGACTTGAGGTGTGGTGAGTGTGTTACATACTGTGATCTGTAGTGTGTACCATTAGATAGGTAGGAGTCTTAACCTACTTGCAGCCAACATGGAGTGTGTGTGTGCTGTGCAGTGTCCTGTAAACATTAATTGGAAGGGGTGCCATTCTTAGTGTAGCCATGTTTGTATGTTGTGGATGTTAGATCATTTTACATCAGTGTATGGAATCATAGGATCATTGAACTTTACTAACCTAATGGCCCTAGTGCCTTTACAATCATAGCCAAGTTCTTACCCTTATTTACACAATCATTACATATTGTCCCTGTCCACAATAGACAAAGGCAGAATCTCTGTGGTGAAATAACAGTCACCCAGCCAATCATACAGATGGCATCTGATGAGGGCCAATGAGGTGCACTGTTTTCCATTAGGCAGGAGTCTGTTTCAAAGGTCTGTTAAAGTATTCTAGGCTTACCTCTCCTACTAGCATGTATTAGTAATGTCACATGCCAAGTTAATGTCTTTACAGTGAGTAATCCATGTACTATGCCACCTACAGATACACAGCATTTCCAATCAAGCAGGGTCAGACATTGCCCTGTGTGTAAGGCAGAGATCACCTCTGAGTAGTCTATATGGCACAGGCTACAATGACAGTGATTTCAGACGATCCCCATAAAACAGATACTGAAGACTTGAAGTTCCCTTGTGAGGGACCTTTGTGTTGTGTGCAATTGCCATTAATGCTTGGATAGTTATATGACAAAATGGCCATTGCACCCAAATATTGGCATGCTAAGGGAAGAGTACATAGAGACTATGACTATGTCAATTCTGGGTGACAGTACCCTCAATTATGACATAAGCAAGATGTGATTCCCTTCTTACCAATAGGAAAACATGGTGATCTAAGGTAAATTAGGTGCAAACCTATGTGGCCAGGTCTGTGTGCCCAGGTCTATCACCCCTGAGTATGTACATCAGGTGTTGCTACTGATGTGCTACTTACCAGGAACACAGGTGTTACTGATGAAAATGATAATACATAGATATCTGCATAGAATTTACAGCCATGAGTATGTTAACAGGCATTTTTTTCATCAATACCCTCTTGTAGGAATTAACATAACTCACAGATTCTGTGACCGCTCACAGTTTGCAGGCATCAGGCAACCTTGTCAACCATATACATTCACCTTGTGCTTGTACTGTGGTTAAATTAATTCCAAGCAGTAGAGGACCCAGGACTAAGCCCTGTTGAACACCACTGGTTACAGATCAGCTATTAACAATGGATTCTCCTGTTTTGAGCATGTGTTCCATCAATGAGCCATTTAGTGACTCCTATAATGATATTACTGCTGATGCCTACTTGGGTGATTTTTGTCAATGATACCTGAGTGGGGGATAATGTCACACAGCTTGGCTAAGTCCAGGGAGTTGTATGCACAGATGTCCCCTCATGCAGAGCCTTGGTGATCACCTCATATATGTCCACCAGGTTTACCTACCATGATCTTCCTTTCAGAAATCCAAACTGTGTAGGGTCAACTGTTTGTAGATTACATATGTCTTTGTTGATCAGTTCCATGATGATTTGCCACATGGGCTTACAGATATGGCTACTAAGGCTAAGAGGTCTATAGTTTTCATGGTCAATGGATGCAGCACCTCTATGCAAGGGGATAACAGTTTTCATTGTCCAGGCACTTTGATTGCTAGGAGTTCTCAATAGTGTTAGTAATCATTGTTGGATCCCATGTAGCATGCAGCCTAGGATGTTAGCAGGTCCAATAAATGCTGCATTTCCTCCTTAGAGAGACCATTTTATGACCTGCTCTGTAGATATAGAAGGTATGGGACAGGTTGTAGGGATGTCATGTGGTACATGTGGTGGGGACAGGGGAGTGAAGTTGACACAAAACCTGTGGGACAACAGGTAAGCTATGACTACAGACTCATTATATGTGGTATTATTAAGTATGAGTTCACCGACAATCTGGGCCTTTCCTCTGAGGTAACACATGTAATTACACTGTGCATTGTGGTTGGCCTTTGTGGGGGAGGCTAATTTTGTCACATACTGTTTTTGCAGAATGTGACAACAACATTATTTGTTTGTTTTAGTTGAGGAGGGTGTGCTTCCATTTGTGGGGGCTCCCTCACTCTGTCACACAGCTATGTCCACCTCTTATTGTCCAGCCTGCTAATGGCAGTTGTCCACCAGGCAGGTTTTCTGTGTAATGAGGAGCTTGTTTTCCAGGTACAGCCAAGTCTATGCAGTTGTACAGGTGCTTGCATAAAGCATTGGTATAGAGCTTTGCATACTTGCCTGTCCAGTCTGAGGGGAGGAGGTGCAGTCAAGCTATGTAAACCATCCCATTAGAGGTTATAATTTGCTTTGTTGAAGTTTATCACTATATTTTCTGCAAGGGGGTGTATGTATGATACTTACTTTTAAAGAGACTGATCTGTGGTCAGATCTCACCAGGGAGGACCAAACAGTGGAGGGGCTGCAGTGGTCACCTATACTGGTAAACAGTTGATGCACTATGTTGGCTCCCCTTGTGAGAATGTCACTCCACTAGTCCAGTGCATTGCATTTAAGGACGTGGACTAACCTTTGTGCAAGTGGGCTTGAGCACAACTAACCAACATAGTTGGTGGGTACTTAATGACACCCCAAACCATGGTGTACTGATGTATCTTGGTAGACACAAGTAGATTCAAATAAGAACAATGGGTGTCTGGATTCATGGAGTTGCTCTGGTAGCTGGCAGTGGCTTGATTAGGTGCCCTTCCAGCAAGAAATAGCACCTGCAGTGTCTCCAGGGAATCACACTGTCTCACCAATCTGGATATGTATCTATCTTTAATGAATATGTATACACCACCTGCATTACATTGCACATTGTCAGTTTGAGGTCTGAACATGTGGAAGGATGTGTAGTCTGGTAAAGTTATGGTGCTACCCACAGCCTTGACCCAGGTATCTGTGACTGCACAAATGTCTGCATATTCCAAGGTGGGGACACCTTCCACTGGGTGGAGTTTAGTGTTGGCATTCCTAGGGTGTGGCAGCATAACCATGATGTTGTATGAAGATGGAGTTCTCATTGAATAGTAAACCTACAGATGTGACACTGTGCAACTCCAGCAAAGTTAGGGTCATGTTACTACACCCTTGGGGTTGACAGCCTGAAATACACTGTTTGTAGGCACTCCTTGCAGTGAAGATGTGGATGTCCATGCATGCACAAAGGACCTGTTCAACTTTGCACTCATTACTTTGGCCTAGCAAGTCTACAATGCCTGTCAAGCAACCAGACAGCAAACTGGATATCGTATGACATGATGCGGGAAACAGATGTGTTCCAGGTACAAAAATGTATAGTATGACATACCTAGGACATGTGGCAGATGAACACACCTTGGACAAAGGATGTCACTCTGCAATAGATCTCTGAACCATGTCATGCAGATATCTAATATTAAACTGTTGAAATGCAGGCTGCATGAATTGCTGATAAATTATCACCTAACATGAATCACTGCTACTGTGGTGCTTGTTTGAGCAACCTTGAACATCTATGTCACTGGACATTGAACATTATATTGTGACGCTGCAGCTGTGCTCCTAATCACCATCTGGCCAGTACCCTAGTAAAATACTAACAACCGTGGAACAGAAGGCATAATACAAGCAAAAGTCAAATGATTGCTCTGGTTGCTAATCAAGGCATCTACCTGGAAAAGGGTATGTCAATCCTACAGAGCCTTGCATGACATGGGACAACTATGTGGATGAACAAGTTGTGTCCTGTTTCTCATCATGAGCTTGGTACTAACACTTTGCTTCTGCTGAGAGAAAAGGTATAGAAGCATGATGTCCCAGGAGACAGTGGTTGTGGTGAGATCAGCATTAGAAGTAGCCAGGCTCCAGCAATTCTGGGAACTCCCCTGCTTTCAGCATTCTTCACAAGGTAATTGTGTCATTTTAGTTCACACTACTTGAGTAGTGTGCAACTGCAGAATAACTGTATAAACACATCCTCCTTACCTTCATAGGGTGTATGCATTACCTTTCCCTCCATTGTTAGTTTGTGCGCTGTACAGACACATACACTTTGGATGACTATTTTCTTGGAAAACATGATGGAAGTAACTGCAATACTTAGTTGCACACAGGACAACTAGCATGCAGTGACAGGCACTTTCCCCAGATGTCTCAGTCATCTGATATTTAAAGCCATGAAATGAGTTATCATCGAAATGATCAGTAACAATGATGTACACCTACAGACACTGAACCAAAAACAGTTTGTTTTGCTCAAGGGCAGATCATGCCTACCCTAACCATTGACCAGAAAACACTTTGGACTCCTGCACATCTCACCTCTGCATCTGAAAGGGCACTCCCTCTCCAACACCACCAGGCATATCAACAGCCAAGTGAAGATTCTAGTGAATAGTGTGAAATACCCACCTACTGGCCTTTATATAGGTTGCATTCCTGCCATTACACATCACACTGTAACTTTCAAAAAAGTGCAGCATTGGTGAGCATCATGCAAACTCACAAAAAACATTTAAGTGAGCTTAAGCAATGTGCAAATTCACACAAACCATGTTTAAGCGGAGCTCAGCAATGTGAAAACCAGATAGACTGTTGACCATGTTTCGGCGCTGCTTAGCATCACACAGCTTTTGTAAACAGAACAATATTTAATTTTAAATTAAACTGATGTTTCAGTCACCTAACACATTTTCACAGCAATAAATGTAAAATGTATGACTGCTCAGGACTCGAATGTGGGACCTACTACACTGTAGGTCATGACTCAACCTAACTTGCTAAGCACAACAGAACTATTGCAATTGAATACATTGGGTGAACATTTTTAGATGTCTACTATAAGCACAGTTAAGTGTGCAGCACCACAATGCACAGCGCAAACAAGCAGAAAAAATAAATTAAAATGATTACATCTGGTTTCTATTTTTAGATATATACCAGATGTCAGCTGTATATGTATAAGCATAGCTCGGCATTGCTAAGCACCTCACCACACCATGCAAAGATCACATAAAGATAAAAAAAGAAAACTATATTGTCCTGTGCTTAACACCTGTCCAAAATTTTTCTGGGCGGTCCACAAGTATGGAACAGCCTTTACCCTGTTCCTTGCATGGATTCAATATCCATGTTATTGTGATCTCCCTTGGCAGCGCACCATGATTAATATTCATGACATGCTGCTGAGGGGGAACAGTGGCCTTTTGCATGGATACATTCCATGTAGGCTCTACACCGAGCCTACACGGGTTATATTGAATCTTGGGGACTGTTTTGTTGGACTTTTTATTCTTGAAATGCTGTCATGTGCTTCAGTCCTGTTTTATTAAATCTCGGCTTCAGGAAAAAAAAATCAGTAGCATTATCTACAGTGACAGTGAAAGGAATCAGCTTCATTACTGAGTCTCAGAATATTTCATTGTAAACATCCCTTCATTTGCATAAACATATTTATAAATTCCATCCATATCATTGAGTTAACCATTGTGTAGGATTTAAAAAAATTAGCACACATACCAACAAGGACTACTTGTTTTAGTCTTTTTTGTAAATAAGTACTTAACTATGATCGCCTTTATGCTGTTGGCTTTCCCCTCTCTTTTGTATATTGCATTCTTGTGCAGAGAATCATGCATTGCATTTGTTAATATTAAAGCATAATGGTCCATAGTAATGTAGTAATGTACATGAGTACTGCGGTGGTGGTGCTGCAGTAGCGTTGTCACCTCACTGTAAGGCGTTGTCCTGTTTGATTCTCAGCTAGAGCAGCTTCTGTGTGGAGACATGCGGGAATGTGTGGAGACATGTGTGAATGGGCGTACCTTCGTTGAAGGTTGTGCATCAGAGCTGGCAACTCAGCATGTATAACTCTACTGCCAATCATTAGCAGACCAATGTGGCGACCCCTAACCGGGAAAAGCCGAAAGACACAACAACAACAACTTATTGATTTGCTTTTCTATTTATTTTTTATTTATTTAATTGGAGGTTACTCTGGGCAAATCCCATTTTCTGAGACAAATAATGAGAAAATATCCCAGGTTTCTGTATAACAATTTAAGAGCTGTGTAGCTACAATTATATATATATATATATATATATATATATATATATAGTGTAGCTGAACAAGCATCACAATTCAGGAAACCAAAAGTAAAAAAAAAAAAGATACATTTGGAAAAGAAATTAAGAAACTGCAGTGGACATATGAAAAAGAAATGTTAATGAAATGTGGTTCTGCATAAAATGAATAGCATATGTAATGATCATCAGCATTTGTTTCTAAATTGCTTATACTGATAAGGATAGTGGTGGTAAAAAGCTGAGGGATGTACACCTAAGTCCTTATCACAGAAATAGTCTCCATTACATTCAGCATGATCCTCACATATTTCAGAAAAGTTGAGAGATGTTATGCCTCAAATGAGTCCTATGTATATCTTAGAGTTTTCTATCAATGGATTCTCTGCCTGGTGCACCTATCATTTTAAGCACCTAGGTGGCATTTTCACACCCTGCCTGAACTACCTTAGATGAGCTATCTTTACATTAAGGAGCAGTGGAAGTATCCCATGGTCCTAGTGGATTACTAGGTTCTGACATGGAGGCAAAGCCCAAATCTCCTACAAAGAAATTTTATGTCTGTAGCATGTGCCCATGATCTCACCTTCTCGGTCAGTATCCAATTCCTGAAATGGTTTATTCCTTCATTACTTATTGATTTATTTTTGAATGCTGTAGCCAGACACATATGGCAATATAAAAATACTATTTTAAAGTCAGTTATATCACCAATCTCTTCCAGAAAATAGTCTGCTCTCTTGACATTATTTAGCCTTCAGAAGCTGAATGTTTGATGTTTATTTTTCATTTTTCTTCACACTCAGACATGAGCATGAAAAACAAAAGATATTCTTACCATAACTTTGTCCACACAAAGATTTTATATAAATACCAAAAAATTGACAAATAAAATGCTGATATGTAAATAAACAAAGACAATGCAAGCGCTATTATGCATTTTAGTCTGCCTTGTAGTCTTTTATAGCTGTGGGTCCATATTCATGTTCCAAGGCTAATGAAAAGTGCTCAATTATCTATCCATAGTATTTCAAGTTCTACCATTGCTTGTCCAAAACCAAAGCCTTCTACAATTCAGAGCATGCATATTTGGCAAAAACTATTTAAGAATTACATTTACACGAAAAGCTACTCGATTACAAAAAGCTCCATTTTACCCAAAATAAAAATATGTCTGTAAAGGAGGTATACATTTTTTACCCTTCTAACATACGAGTTCTCTGATTTGGTTTCAGAATCTTCTAGCTATGCACATGGTTTGTTAATCATATAAAGATTGTACAAAAACAGGTTTAATTAAAGAGCGTATTGTCATTAGTCATGAAGTAAAACACATATATCTGAATCGACATCAGTGGGCCCTTTGCAAACAAAGTATTATTTTGATGGTTCTAGAAATTCTGCATTCTTGAAAGGATATCAGTGTATGAAGGTGGGAAGCTTACTTCTTTGTTTTCCATCTGAGTACTTCAGTGCCAACTAATTGACCATAAGATGTGCATCTCCACCTGGATCCCTTGAGAGCACTTATTCATTTCTAGTATGGTGGGGCTTAAGATGACAGTGAGATAATTCTGAATAGATAAAAAGGAAAATGACTCTTACACTTTACCTGCCTTTTCTTTTTCTTGAAAATAGATTTGCTAGGATCAAACATACATTTCAAATTTGTAAGTTGTTGCAGTCATTCAGTTCTTTTATGGAATCAGACAATTTCCTAGAAGTTATTAACAATAAACCTATCTAACCTCGCTAATGATTGAGAGGCATCTTTTTTTCTCTGTTCAGTTAGTTTTCTATCACCCAGTTGCAATTCATTCCCAGAACTCTGGTAGTACAGCCACAAGTCCAGCACAGTCCCCTGCACAAGACATAACTACATATATGAATAGCCTCAGAGCACCAATACAATACATTTTTGCAAATGTTAAACAAAGCTGCCAACTGTCCAGATTTTGAATGCTGTCCCATTTTTCTCTAAAAATCTTTTTTTTTTTTTTTTTTTTTTTTTTTGTAATTTTCTTGGTCCTGATTTTGCATGGTCAAAACTTTGTGCATTGTACAACATTTTGCATTTTCTTCTATGATGACTATGCGTGACAGCAGTCTATCATTTATCCCCCTTTATCTCTCTCTCTCTCTCTGTCTCTTGCTCTCTGGCTTGAAGCTATCATGTCTTGGAAAGCATCCTGGCATACTCCATTCTTTAATTGTTTATAGAGGGTGTTCTATTTTCTGATGTGCTACAGTACTAATGCTGTGAGGTATATTATTTTTATTCTCCCCAAACTTGTTTTTGTTTATAACTCATGGCTGTCAACTGTCCATATTTTTGCAGAATGTCCTGATTTTTCTCTCATATTTTTGGTCAATTCCTCATAAAATTTGTGGTTTTCTAGCAATTCGTTGACAACAAAAGTCACTAAATAATGGCAAGACTTCTGAGTTTCGGACTTCATACTCTTCAGAAAAATGCACACTAATGCAAATTTTGTTATTCTAGCATCTTTCTAAGTTTAAAAGAGCAGTATTTAAAATCTGTCCCTATTTTTGGGGCTTTGTCCCCCGTTATAACTGGCTTTGTCCAGATTTCTTACATTAAGAGGTTGAGAGGTGTTATTTCCTGTCCTGAATTTATAAGTTGGCAAAGGGATTTGGAATATAAAAAAGAGATAAGTATGTTGAACTGAACTGACAATGTAAACCAAATACTGTTTTTTAAAGCAAATTATCAAGTCTGTCACATTTAAAATTCAGGCCTTGGGATGTGAGGGAAAACAGTGAGAGACATTTCAAGCAGTGTACTTAGCAAGATTTTCCAAGTTCATTAAACCAAAATATTTGCTTCAGCAAACACTGGCAGCTGCAAGCAATCCAGGAATACTGCCAGTAAGCATTTTAACAGTAGCCACTGTCCATTTATAGCTTAAATATGGGGGCTGACATTTACAAAAAAGCAGAAGCAGAATTATTAAAAGGTAAAGTACCAGGATTGAGAAGTGTCAGTTTGTGCTAGGAGGGACTTGTTGAATAACTTAACACAATTTACTTGCAAAATGTCTTTCACCATCTGCAAAATCAAAGGAATTAAAAGCTTTAAATTCAGAATTGTGCAATGCAGGCAACAGAAAGTAGCAGTGCAGTATTCTTTAATATAAAAATGATAAAGCTATATAAAATGTAAAAACAAAGCAACACAAGCTGCACCAATTGTTTAGTCTTTTTAATCAACAAAACATGCTACAGATTTTCCAGAGATATAACACTCAACTCTCTGAAATGCATTGAAAAAAATGAAAGGCTGATTACCTAACAGGCTGATATTGCTCAAGTGATAGTTATTTGGCTGCAAAGTTTTTTTTTTTTTTTTGTTAAATACAAATGTTAATTTTTCACATACAGTTATACGAGTGGTAGCGGAGTATCTGGTATAATCCTTCTACAGTGGATATAAAAAAGTGTACTGTTAAAATGCCAGGTTTTTGTGATATCAAAAAATAAGACCACAATAAATCATTTCAAAACTTTTTCCCACCTTTAATGTGACCTATAACCTATACAATTCAATTTAAAAACAAATCTGTTAGGGGAAAATATAAAAAAATAAAAACATACAATAAGCTGGTTGCATAAGTGTGCACACCCTTAAACTAATACTTTGTTGAAGCACTTTTTGATTTAATTACAGCATTCAGTCTTCTTGGGTAAGAATCTATCAGCATGGCACATCTTGACTTGGCAATATTTGCCCACTCTTCCTTGCAAAAGCACTCCAAATCTGTCAGATTGCTAGGGCATCTCTTGTGCACAGCCCTCTTCAGGACACCCAACAGATTTTCTATTGGATTTAGGTCTGGGCTCTGGCTGGGCCATTCCAAAACTTTAATTTTCTTCTGGGAAAGCCATTCTTTTGTTTATTTGGATGTATGCTTGGGGTCATTGTCGTGTTGAAAGGTAACATTTCTCTTCATCTTCCTCTTTCTAGCAGATGTCTGAAGGTTTTGGGCCAAAAGTGACTGGTATTTGAAACTGTTCATAATTCTCTCCACCTTGACTAAAGCCCCGGTTCCAGCTGAAGAAAAGCAACCCCAAAGAATGATGCTGCCACCACCATGCTTCACTGTGGGGATGGTGTTCTTTTGGTGATGTGAAGTGTTGTTTTTGCGCCAAACATACCTTTGTGGCCAAAAAGTTCAATCTTGGTCTCATCAGACCATAACACATTTTCCCACATGCTTTTGGGAGACTTGATGTATTGGTCTGCAAATTTTAGCTGGTCCTGGATGTTTTTCTGTGTAAGAAAAGGCTTCCTTCTTGCAACCCTACCCCATAGTCCAGACATATGAGAGTATGGGAGATTGTTGTCATATGTAGTACCAACCAGTACTTGCCAAAAATTCATGCAGCTCCTTCAGTGTTGCTGTAGATCTCTTGGGAGCATCACTAACCAGTTTTCATCTTGTATTTTCATCAATTTTGGAGGGACGTCCAGTTCTTTGCAACGTCATTGTTGTCCCATATTTTCTCCACTTTTTGATGACTGTCTTCACTGTGTTCCATGGTATATCCAATGCTGTGGAATTTTTTTGTACCCTTCTCCTGACTCATACCATTCAACAATGAGATCCCTTTGATGCTTTGTAAGCTCTCTGTGAGCCATGGCTTTTGCTGCAGGCAACTGAGTAAATGTCAGGAAAATCCTACTAGGACAGCTGAACTTTATTTGGGGTTAATCAGAGTCTCTTTAATTGATGGCAGGTGTGTACCCAAGAAGGCTGAATGCTGTAAGTAAATCAAAAGGTGCTTCAACAATGTTTGAGGGTGTGCACACTTATGCAACCAGCTTTTTGTACATTTTTTTATATTTTTTTCCCCTAACAGATTTGTTTGTTTTTCAATTGAATTGTACATGTTATAGGTCACATTAAAGGTGGGAAAAGTTTTGAAATGATTTACTGTGGTGTAATTTTTTATATCACAAAAACCTGGCATTTTAACAGGGGTGTATACACTTTTTATATCCACTGTAAATAGAATGGAATAAAACAACATAATATATATACTACATATTTTGGTCTCTTTTTCACCCACTCATTGTTTAATCCTGATTTTATGCCTAAGATCCACAAATATTTTAGAAAAGGGGGAATTCATAAGGGGTGATATATGCATGTGCTATGCTAATTAATGTCTCTAATTTTACAAACATAGCTTTGCTTGTCATGTATTTTGTCCCTGATTGTTACATCTCCAGGATTACAAATAAAGGAGATTAGATGTCCATGATCTCTACAATTGCAATATGCATCATTACTCGATTATTTATTATTTATTATCGACTGGGTGCTTAATTCATATGTGCTTTATACTGTTTTGTCCACATTTCATTTAAAACATGTACTTGTATGCTGTAAATTTCCCCTGCAATATTTATAATTTCATGAAAAATGCAGAGAAAGTTTACTTTTTAATTATGGTTGTGGTTTCTATTTTCACCATTGCTGCCAAAATACCTGTCCTTTCAGATTAAACGTTTTAGACAATTTGCCTGCAGCATTGTTCATGATATGCAGAGTCTTGGAATATGAGTTGCTATCCCTTGACAGCTAGGTCTGTGACCTAAAGAATCCAAGTCACATAAGAAGCCACCTCTTTTAGCTACCAAGAAAATAAATGTAATTTACAAAAAAATAAATTGCGTGTTGAATGAAAAGTTAAAAGTGACGGTTATCTGGACAAAACTGATGAAATACAACAGACAAAGTAAAAATGTATGCATGTTCAGAGGTTGCTGCTCATGGCCTGTCTTAGTAGATTGTTTCAGGGGAGCCTTACTGCTTGTCACACTGGCCAGTTGATCAATGCCCAAAACATCTTCACTAGAAAATTGTCTGTGTCCTATCTTGTCTGTTAGTTCTGGAAAAGAATGAGAAGATGAGTTTTGTGATTTTTTGACTATCTTCTTCTCTTAGTTTCTGCAATTCTTGTGTTTGCACTTACACTGGGGAGTACAGCAGGTCAGGATGTTTTTGTGCTTTGCCATTTTAGGAGTGTCCGTGTTTTGATTAGTGGCCTCAAACATTTTAGATGTTTTGGTCTCAAATAAACAGGTGCTGACTGAACAAGATGAAGTTATTCATTGCAGACTATTGTTTCAGTTTTAGTTTCGCAACTGGTAGACTGAGTTAGAATTCATCAACTGTGTGAGGATTGGTCATTTGCTGAGAATTTGACAAATCCAAGAACTGCTTGAGAGAATGGATGCTCTAGTCGGATGTTAGGAATGAAAAAGGGTACTTAACATATGATGTGAGTATTAGAAGTAGAAGCTGTGAAGTATAAACATTCTGGTCTACCACAACTGTTTACATACCAGTAACTTGTGACACACTCATTCACTAATACTTGCTGTAAATTTCAAGTGCACTAACTCCCACTAGCCCAATTCTGGTTAATAAATTACCCTTCCCACAGAGTGAACCCACTGATCTGCATAGCCTTACTAGAGCCCTAGCTCTAACTCTGAAAGTCCTGGCTGGTCCCTGGCTACGACTTAAGTCGTTGCTCACTAACCGTAACTGAAATAAATTCCTGATTACTCCCTAAACTTAAAACTTCACTCCCATTCCTACACCTAAAGTTCTCAATGTCTCACTAAACCTAAAAAAATCCTTCCAAAAACTTAAGTTGCCAATTACGTTGCAAACCTAAAATTTCACTCTCTCCTCTCTAATCAAAAAATTCCTTGTCATTCCCTAAACTAGTATCCACAGTACTGCTAGATCTTTCAAAAGCTTTCGACACCATCTCCCACAAGCACCTTCTCTTTCATCTCTCCAACCTTCATCTCTCCCCTGACCCCCTATCCTGGTTCTCCAGCTACCTATCAGACAGATCTCAAGCTGTCAGATGGAAGAACTCTACCTCCACCTTCTTGCCAACACCCACCGGTGTTCCTCAGGGGTCCATCCTTGGACCTATGCTTTTCAACATCTTCATAAATAACCTTCACACTGTCATCCCTGACACAACAGTTATTCAATACGCTGATAACTCTACCTTAGTCTGTGCTGCCTCTAAACTTCCTGAACTATTGACTAAAACCCAAATAGCTTTTTCCACAACTGAGAACTGGATGCACCACAACCATCTCTCTCTCAACTCTAATAAATCTAAAATACTTCTTTTCCCTCCCTCCAGGGCTTTCTCTTTTGACAAAAATGCTTTCAAAGTCCTAAGCCAAAACAACACTGCTATAGAAGTGGTCCCTTCTGCAAAACTCCTTGGCATTACCATAGACAAACACCTTAAATTTGATATCCACATACAACAAAACATAAGGAAAACACAGCAAAAGCTAGGTATGCTCTATAGGAATAACTGCTTTCTCTCCACCTCCTCCAGGCATACTATAGCAACTACATACCTCCTTCCTTCTTTACTATATGGAGCCCCTCTTCTAACTAACCTGTCTTCTTCCAACACCTCTAAACGAGAAATTTGCTATAATAAGATCACTAAATTCGCAACTAAATCCAAAATCAATACTCACTACTGCCTTACCCTACAATCTCTGAACTGACTGGAACTCTCTAACCACCTAGAATATCTAGAACTAACCACCGTTCACAAATTAATATTCTATCCAGAGAAATGCCCAGCCTTAACAAACATCCTTCCCCCATACATCCCAATCAGATCTCTGAGATCGGAACACCAAAATGTAATCTCTATCCACAAACCCAAACGTCCTGTAGGCCAACTCCTTCTCTCTTTCTCTCCAGGCAAAAAATGGAACTCTCTCCCTCCTTCACTTAGGACTATACCTACTCTGAATCCTTCAAGACCCAACTTTTCTCATACCTGTCTACTAAAAGTAAATGTTCCTGCTTTTACCCTACATAAATTCTAAGAAATTTCCCCTTTGATCTCTCCATACTCCTTGCTACATGCTTCCCTACAACTTTATTTTCTATTCTCCTAAAACAAACCTAAACTAGCATCCTCAGATTAAGCAAGCTCTCTCTCTTGACTCCAAGTATATAAATATTGTAAATATCAAGTAACCTCAGATGCTTATTTTTCACACAGTTGAAACTTATTGCTCTGAATGTAAATACCTGTAAACTGTGTTATCTATTGTCATTAATTGTGTTTATAATGTACAATTTAAGCATTTGCTGTTCCTAACTGTACAAATTTATATATGTATTTTACCTTTGCATTATGTAACCTTTTTGTATCCGTGTTGCTTATGGAGCTTTTCTCCCCGGGCCTCCACTGAAAATGGGCACATTCTGGCCCAGTGGACTTCCCCAGTAATCAAACTGAAAATAAATAAAAATAAATAAACTCTCTACCTGCTCCCTAATCCTAAATAATCTGATTACTACCTATACTAAAAACTCTTCTTCTGCTCCTTAACCCTAAATTCTTCAATCATAGCATAAACTTAAAACTGTGATTCACCTCCCTAATCCTAAAATCCTCAATAGCTCTCTAAACCTCAACCTTCATTCCCCTTCCTTAACCCTGAAATCACCAATCAATCTCTAACCCTATAATTCCCTCACTATCCCCAACCCTAATCTCCTGCTCCCTACAGCTAATTCCCCCTACCCAATCACTACCTGAAACCTTAAGGTACACTCCCACCCCTGCTCATTTCCTCCCCCCAGCTGCTGTGCCTCCCTATCTCAAACTTGACTATGTCTGCAGGCAATGTGGGTCAGCCCCACTGTCTTTCCATTGCTTCTGCAGCTTACAAATATGTAGTCAAGTCCACGTGCAAGTAGCATCAGCATGTAATCTACAAGACTCGTGGGATGTTGGCTGTGAGACAATGGTCTTTGAGTGCCTGAGACTCAGGCTGTTGCAATAGACCTGACACATGTATCAGAAAACAAACTCTGAGGTCATCACATCTAATGCTGCATGCTGTGTGCTACACAAATGGGAGAGAACTTCTTTTAATAAGATGCTGAGATCAGATGTGAAAGGTGATATGCTGTATGTTTGTCTACTCATCTATATAGTCTCTGTCTCCTTCTCTCTCTTTATGTATTTATTTGTGTGTGTGTGTGTGTGTGTGTGTGTGTGTGTGTGTGTGTGTGTGTGTGTGTGTGTGTGCATGTGTTTATATATACATACATCTAACCGTATGACAGAATAACAATCTTTTATTTTATTTTATTTATCCTTTTTTACTGGGTTAGTCAACAAACAAAACCTCCCCACCCGACTAACATTCTGTTGACCACCTAATCAATGGAATGTACAGTTGAAAACAAAGAAAATGCAAGAGAAAAAGTATTTTCTAAGTTGACTAGCCCCTCTACAACTCTCACACCCCCTAAAACTTAAATATACCAACTTCAAGATCTCACTGCAGCATGCAAAAGGAGAAACCTCCCTAATTTCACTGTTATCTGTTCTTGCACAAAACTACTTCTAGTACACAACGAAATTGGAATCAGCTAAACAAGTTGACAATTACTATTTTAACAAGTGCAAGACTTTGACAAAAGCATCAGTTAAATATGAGCATGTGCATATATACCTTTGCAACATATATATATACATTTATATACATTTATAAAACATCAAACCTCAGCATTTCATCCAGTAATTAATAATCATT
The DNA here is from genome assembly GCF_019279795.1 of Protopterus annectens. Classification (NCBI taxonomy): domain Eukaryota; kingdom Metazoa; phylum Chordata; order Ceratodontiformes; family Protopteridae; genus Protopterus; species Protopterus annectens. Next base: position 863,669,509 of record NC_056729.1, read on the forward strand.
GACCAAACTTCAAAATAATGCTCATAAATGGTTTATTAACTCCACAAACCAGTTCCATTGCTCATCATGCAGATTTCTCAATGTTTATATTTGACATTGGGAGATCAAAGATAAAAAAAGATGGTGGAATCATAAATGACTATAATGCCAGCTTTTATTTTTTTTGATTTTCTGCTTTTATCTGTTGCTGGTCGTTCATATCTCAAGCTCTATCTTGTTGCCTTTATTTTGTTAAGTCACATTATCTATATTTATATTCTTCATTTGGGTCTTATGTTTTATCTTTTAATGTCATTAAGTAACATTTTAATATTTTTTCAACAACCTGTTAATGACCAAGTCTATGGCCTAGCTAAATTAGAAGTAGAGTGCATCAATATTCAAGACTGCTATGACAAAGCCTCTTTGCTATAAGCAAATAATCTCAACTGCCTTGGATTTTATTCCAATCCAGCATGTCCTTGAGAATCTTTGTGATTAGAAGAGATTTCATTTTACTCACAACAGAAGTTAAGATAGTTAGTTCATGCTTCTTTTCAATTATTTTTGTTCTTTTGCTTTTGCCACAAATACCTCATGGGGTGTAGCTGCATTAATTACTTTGCAGTCTTCTAAAAGCTGGCCAGTACATTTTCACAGATAATATTTAAGGGATTATTGTTACCAGAATATAAATATTCACAGAGTTGTGGACCAGGTTTTAAAACAAAATGCAGCACAAACACTGACTTTGTGAAGCTATTCTCTGAAAACTCACAAAGTTTCCTCTCAAGGAACCAGAGAACTTGTTTCAGGCTACAGACATTTTGAAAACCATGAGCTTAATGAAAAACAATTATCTTTTTATTGATATACAAAAAAGTCATGATATCTGTCACTGTATTCAAACTGGGTTACTATTATTTCCTCAAAAAGGCATTCTATCAAATGCTTCATCGAACTTGAAAACGCGAAATTTGAAAACACTGAACGTTCACATAAGTGATTCTTTTCTTGAAAAAGAAATTGCTTGGCCATCCTTGTCAGTTTGCCATTTTCCCAACTGTAGTGCGATCTCTGAGTTGGTATATTTAGTTAGGGGGAGGTTGTAGGGACACAAACCCCATGTTTGTAGTGTTTGTGGTTATTTGTTGGTGTTTGTAGGGCAAGCAATTTCTTCCCAAGGGAAAGAAATTGCTTATGTGGAGGTTCGATATTTTGAAAGTCTGCAGTTTTAGGGTCGATGAAGAGGCGTTCTATGGAACGCCTCTTCGAGGAAATAATATAGACCCTCCAAATTTAATATGTCACATGCAATGGGTTCACAGTAACAACAACTAACTGGAAATGCTGGATAAACCCAATCACCCTTCTGAAACAAGTCAGAGATAGTGTCAAAAGTCACTAATGCTTGGCCATTTAATAGTTTACAGATGTTTTAAAATCAGACTTGGTTGTAGTAAGTGACTCACTACTACCAGTCTGTGAGATTCTTCAAAAAATAACATATTTTATTTTTTCTTTCTTTTCTTTTTCTTTCAACAACTTTGGGTGCCTAATGAATTTGCTATAGTTTATTTTTGCATCAAAGGTCCTACCACAGTATGCCACACATTGGAAGAAATTAATTGCATGGATCCAAACAGTATTTTAATAGGGACATAATTTTGGTACACAGAACATCCTACAACAATTTTAAGGGTTTGTTGAGAGCTAGCAGTTGTGAGCACTTTAAGAAAATATACATTTCATCATTAGTTAAAAAAAGCATCTGAGAATTAATAGTAAAATTTACTCTAATTTCTTTTGATATGCAGAAGTGATCCCTAATTTGAAACAAATCTTAAATCAGAAAAAAAATAATTTCCAAACTATATAATTTATTCACTGAAATAAGTACTTTTATTATTTCTGGTCTTATCAAAAGTAATATGGGAATTGCTATCTCAGTGTATTTCCAGATTAATTTTAGAAAATAATAATATAAGTAAAGGTGGTTGAATTTGCAAAAAATAATCATTGCTATGTGTGATCCACCTACTATATAGAATGTAACTTTTGAGGACATTCATACTATTAGACAGCTTGGTCATTCACAAATTTATAAAAGACTGACACTTTTACTGCAATGTGAATTAATTACTGTAGCCTTAAATAGAATAATGAATGCTAGTAAAGAAATGTTTTTGTGGTCACATCTGCTTATTAAATGATTTGCACTTCCCATTTAAACTGGGAAACACTTTTTAATCCTCGATCAATATTATTATTATTCTGTATGATTTAAGAAATGCATTGTATCCATGCAGAAAAATAAAGTATAATTTTAATGTGTTGCAGTTTATATGCCAGTAGACTGTCAGCATATCAGAATCATAAATTATTGTCATTTTTATTGATATTAAATTTACCTATCTACTTTCTAAAAGTTGATTTTGCAACTCAGTTAAAATTGATAGTTCTTACTCACCACCGTTCACAGACAGAAATAAAGAAATGAGGTAGAAGAATGTATAAATTCGGTCCATGGTCCAATTAAATATCAAGGAGTACATCAACTCATGAGAAGTGACTGCTAAATGAAAATAAAGAATACATAATTATACTTTAGGTTAGAGAAATACAAATAAAGATTTATCAATATATGTTTATAATTTTTCATAGTACACAATGAACCTTTATGCATAATGATGATTTTTAACTGCAGGTGTTAAAGAACACTTGGAAAACTCACCATCCTAAGATGTGCAACTAACAATATATATGACTTATAACAACCAGTGCCAAATGAATCAAAACAAAGATTATGCAGCATTGATTTTGTGATACATTGACTAAAATAACAGCACAACAACACATAGCCAAAAACATAAAATATTTGACTAACTAAAATAATCAAATAATACCTAGGAAGTGAGTTGCATGCACGGACTTCTTGTCTGACTAGACAGCATTCATAGCAAAAGGTTATTTGTTCAGTTTCTTTTATTTATTTAAGCAGTTCTCCTTGTCCTTCAGCTGATCACATCAGAAAACAAATGTTTGCCTTTTACAGATTCCATTAATGATTAGTCTGGTCACTTTGTTTGTCCACTATTCCCATCTGCTATTCTCTTCTGCTAAAAGAAAACTCATTTTTACTCGTATTTGTATTTAGTTGCAGCAGTGTCCTAAGGGCTTGGGTTCAACTTTTATTCTTTGTGTCTCTCTCTATAAATAATATTTTTTTACAATATTGCTACAATTAAAAGCATTGATGGATGATAATTCTTATAATGAGTCATTTACTCCCAGTATAAATAGAAAAGATTAAAGAAAATGAGTTACGCGGATATGCAAGAAAAGTACATTTCATGTCGAATCTTATAGTGTTTTAAATGTATATTTTGAAGTTCATAATAATAACAATACTAAATACAATAGGATGTTTTATTTTGAAAGACAAATGACAAGGGACTCTTTAAGTATGAAATAGACACCACTACAGTGATTACAGTGTTTCATTAACTATCGCTTTAATAGATGATCTTTATCCATGATATAGAATACCCAGAGTAAAAAATCAATGGCATTTAGCCCATCATATTAAAGAAAAAAGAAAATGTGTGGGAAGCAAAGTGCAGAGTAGGTTTTAAATCCCAAGTAGTTCACTAAAAAGTTCCAAATACAGTAGGAATCAGGTTCAGATGTCTCCTCAATGTAAACAGCCTATGCAGGCAATTGCTGACACCCAAAACCAGCGGGTGTGTTCCTCTTCCTAGTAGTTCAGCCACAAACTCTTGTTAGTGCAACTCCACAAAACTATAGCTTGTCATGCACAATCAAGTAAATACAAGCGTTAAGCGTAAATAATTAATAAATATTTATAACCTCCGCTTAACGCTTGTATTTACTTGATTGTGCATGACAAGCTATAGTTTTGTTCTGAACCTGATTCCTACTGTATTTGGAACTTTTAGTGAACTACGGGATTTCTTTTTTTCTTCTTAGCAACAGTACGTTTTGTGGGAAGTGGAATAACACGTGAGCATTTTTTTTGATTTTATTTTCATCATATTAAAGAAGTTGCAGATAAGTCAAATACATTGTATTTAATAAATAAGCTGTAAATGAGTCAAAGACATTGGGTTACAGATTGTTTTCATCCATTATTGACCAATAATCTGAGTGAATTAGGTTTAAACACACACACACACACACACACACACACACACACACACACACACACACATACAAACACACACAATAATCTGAATGAATAAGTCTTAAACACACACACACACACACACACACACACACATACAAACACACACACACACACACATATAAATATATATATATATATATATATATATACACACACACACACACACACACACACACACACACACACACACACACACACACACACATATATATAGATAGATAGATATACACACACGCATATACATGTATATATACCCACACATATCCACACACACACACACACACACACACACACACACACACATATATATATATATATATATAGAGAGAGAGAGATACACACACGCATATACATGTATATATACCCACACATATCCACACACACACACACACACACACACACACACACACACACACACACACACCCATACACATATATATGTGTATATGCATATAGCTGCTAAATTTGCAGCACATCCCCTTTCAGAACACACCACTGTATAGCACTGAAAAGCCTTAATTGGTTAGAACTGTCACGTCAACTAACATATACAGAACTTCTTACCACCTATAAAATTATCCAGCATCCATATGCTTGTCCAGTACTAAAAAACATTCTAGACAACTATGTTCCCAGTTGGTCATTGTGATCCAGTGACCAGAAACTCCTGTCTACAAACCTAACAAATCTGAGCATTGTCTGTACTCATGCAAGGTTGTTAAGACCTGCAACTCCTTAACTGTATCCATCAGATCTATACCCTCCCTGTCATCTTTCAAAACCACTCTGAAATACTGCCTAGATAAAATCTGTCTCTGTTCTTGCTCAAAACCAGGATAAATTATATCCCTAAATGTGAACAAGTACCTCTCCATTCCTTATATCGGCTTACTCACCCTTCTTCACTTACTTCCTTGCTGTTATCCAATTGTTTTCCCTGACTTTCTCTCTAAATATACCATAAGCCCATTTTTCCCTCACTTCATATTGCAATTGCTATTTGTATTAGAACTTACCTTTAATTTCTCTAGAAACTGTCTAATATTTCTCTAAATATTAAATGATCGTCATATACCTTGTATCAATTCTTAACCAATGTTTTTATATTATTTCTAATTTGTTATAATTATTTAAAATGCAGATGTTTTTGTTTTATTTTTGAAGATTGTAAAATTATTGTTTCATAAAATGCTTAGTAATAATTAAGAGCTTTTCCTCCCGGGCCTCTGGTGGAAATGGGCTTCTACCCAGTCAGACATTCTCGGTAATCAAATGTCAATAAATAAATAAATATACACTCAGAATGTCTTTTATTTTTGTTGCTGACTATTCAATTGAATCTGTAACATTGCAATAATGGTAAATTAGTTGTAGGTCTGGGCTGGAAGTATAAAACTTGCCTTTTCATCCAGGAGTTGCCATAAGCTGTTAACTATGTTGATGAAACCCCCTCCAAAGAAATTTCAGCTGTGTGTCACTATTATTATGTAGATACTATTCCTGGTACAAGAATTTTAGGGATAAGGCTATGTTATTATTCAGGCTGGAATAAAGCATCTTTAATCCGCTGGAGAGTACTCAGTAAAACACACTAAAGATGCATCCTTTCCAACTACTACTAATATTGGATTATTATAGCAAGACCCTATTTTGTAGTAGTTTTGTTGTAAAAGATGTAGTACGAGGTCATCCAAATATATCCCTTTGTAGATTGAGCAGATGTTCAACTAAACACTGGCTACCAACAGGTAATTACAGTATTAGTTCTGCATCAGAAATGGGGAAAATGGGGCTGTGGGTAGATGGGTGGATCTGCTTTGAATGCCCAGAGGTATTTGGTTGTTTTATAGGTTCATAGGTGACTACTTGGCTAATGACCACAGGGGGACTATATAAGCCTGGCCATGCTTCCCAAATGTATCTGACAAGTTTTAATAACCTAGGGTTATTTAAAGGGGTAGCAGTAGGCTTGGGTAGGGTCTATATTAGAACATTGAAGTTTCAAAACTTCTAATGTTCTCATATCAAACCCTATTCAGCGAAAGCTGAAAATATCGAAGCAACAGAAAACCAAATTTTTTCCTATGGAAAGAATTTGGTTGTCCGTTTCTGTTGCTTTGGTATTTTCAGCGCTCTGATGGAAAGTTACGGGTCAGGTTCAGGTAAGTGTGCGATTGTCTGGACATGAGGGTTAGGGTGGTGTAGGTGAGTTAGGGTTAGGGCGCAGGTGAGTTGAGTGTGCCATAGTGATGGACCTTAGGGTTAGGGTTTGGGTTAAGGTAAGTGGATAGTTAATGTTGTATGTATAGCTTAGTGTAGGGTTAGGTGTAAGATTTTAGGTGTATGTGTGTGGATTGCTGTTTCGTATGCTTGTGTTGTGTGTATGTGTTTTGGAACAGCTAATTTTTTCCCCAAGAAAAAAGTCGCTGTTCTGTATGTTCGATGTTTTCCGCTTTCGCTGAATAGGGTTTGATATTAGAACATTTGAAGTTTTGAAACTTCGATGTTCTAATATAAATCCCTTGGGTATGGGTAGTCATGCTTTTACAGGATGCCTCTGTCTAATAAAGACTTAGGTGCCAGATCAGGGATACATTTCTGATTCCCCATCCACTGGTCTAAGTTAGACTTGAATTGGTTTAGGGAAGAACTCCACTTCACATAGATGAGCTTCTTCCATGAGAAGAGGGAGTCTCTTAGATGCATGCCTGTTCCTCCAATATGTCCCATTTATGTTTAAGATGAGGTTTAGGTCCCTAGATCTAGTCATTCTGATGCTATTTGTTTTACAGATGTGCAACAGGTCCATATGAGAAGGATCAGCTAATGTTTTATAGGCCAGATATAGATGGCCTCTCAGCAGTCAGTAGGAGAACAGGTAGAGGGGTCTGAAGCAGCATGAGTAGGACATGTTGTTTGCACCCTGTATTCTTTTTTGAGGAACCTCTGTGGACACTGTATTTGTTTTATATGTCTGGTCAAGTACATGCTAAAGGGAGAATTGCACTCAATGACTGGTCTGATGAGGGCCAAGATGCCATACCCTTTCTTTTAAGTTGTGCGACATAGAATGATTTCCATACTGCCACAGACACATGATGATCAAAGGCCATTTTACTGTCCATATGCATGCATTCCCACATTTCAGTGGGTCCACTCCTTGGGGTATATTTTCAATGTGGGAGTTTCCAGGGATAACCATATTCTCAAAGCATGCTATCATGCATTTCTTTGAACTGAGTTTTAGACCATGACTCTGGCACCAGTTATTGGTCTGTGTCAGGCCTTCTTTGATGATATTTGTGCTTTGAGGGATTGTATGACTATACCTAGTACAGTCTTGGACAGTCAGAGGCTCGTGATTTTGGCTTTGACTTCAGAAAAGTAGATGCCAAAGAGGATCAGCCCCAAAACTGAGTCTTGAGAGATCTGTTAGTGACTGGCCTTTTTTGGAGGTAGACTCCACTATCCCAAATTCTTGTGTCCTACCTTTGAGGCAGCTGGCTATCTAGTGCATGGCGTAGGGTTTATACCCAATTTCATGAATTTGTCTACACTGCATGAGTGTGGTATTCTGTGTAATGCTTTATCCACATCAGGGTAGGCAGTATACACCATTTTGCCCTTGCCCATTGTTTTGATAACCCTCTCAAAGAAGTCCATCAGGTTGATTAGATATGACCTGCACTTTAGAAAACCAAACTGTGTTAGATCCCATGTCTGAAGGTTTCCTATAATTTCTGTGATATTTTTTCCATGGTTTTGCATATGAGACTAATCAGTTTTATGGGTCTGTAGTTACCTGGGCTCCCTAGATGGCTCAACCTATTACAGAGGGTTGACTGCTGCAGTACTTCATTTATTTAGCAGAAGACCTAAATAGTGATGGTAGTGATCCTGATAGGCCATGTTTTATTCTATTAAAGAGACAGCCTGGGATATTATCACAGCCCATAGATGCAGTGTTTTGACCATGGAGAATATATTGAGAATCTGTCTTCTAGTGATAGTTGGGGTGGTTATAGTTGAGGGTACCCCGATGAGATGTTGGGGGAGGCTGGTAAAATTGGAGCTAAATTAATCAGCCAGTAGATTTGCTGTACCTTACAGCTCAGTATAGGTAGTTCTGTTTGTGGTTAGTTCAGCACATTAATGTGTATTGCCTCTGAGGTTGTAAACATAGTTGAAAAATGCCTTATAATTGGTCTTGGTCTTGGATGCTCTTTTTGCCTCAGATTTGGCTTTGGTAGACATGAACAGCCACCTACTTTATTTGTTTACACTGATGAGGGAGTTTTTACCTTGCTGGGCTTTGCACTTCTTAATCTTTGCTATGATTTTCCTCCTTTTATTATGCAACCTATTGATGCTGGGATTCCCCCAGGGTGGCTTGATGTTTGAGTTTGTCCTGTTCTTATTCTAGGTAGGTACAGCTATCTCTATACTGCCATTAACATGACTGTACACGGTTTGGGGGAACAGTTCCACAAAGATAGCACTGTTCTCAGGGTTGAGGAGGACTTGTGTAAGTTTATAGTTGGATGTCTGCCTTAGAATAATTCCTAAAAGTTACTGGTTTAGTTGGGGTCCTAGGCTTTATTTTTATTTCAAACAGACAGCTTTATGGTCGAGCCTAACCAGTAAGGACATTACACAGGGGATGGGTTCAACATTCTCCCATATTTATAAGGATGAGGTCAAGGTTGTTAGAACCTCTAGTTGGCATACAAACTAGCTGCTTCAGGGTGTTTCTGTTTAAAAAGTCTGATTATCTCTAGGCCTGTATGTTTAGAGTTATATACGACTAACAGTTTATAATGAGGAAGTTGAAATCACCCATGAATATCGTATTGGGATGAATGGGGAGTATCTCCAGTATGTTTATGTATGATTTATGGATTTTCTGGATCATTAAGGGGATCCGTGGATTGCAAGTATATGACATGGGACTTTGTCAATGAAAATTTGGATGTGGAGAAACTCAAAAACATCATACTGTTTGACCAGCCTTGAGGTGTGTTTGTTTTTGATGGAAACTGAAAACACCTACATGCTTTGCCCCTTATGTACAATAATTGGTCTAAATGTGTGAAAAGCACTTTAGAAATGCACTGTCTGCCAGAGTGTTCTCCGTGACCTTAAACTGTCTCAGTCAGTAGCTGTACAGACATCTATATACTGCAGGGTGAGGTCAGCTTGCAGGGAGTTGAGTTTCTTGTTTAGATATATGCAGTGGCTTCATTTACCTATAAATAAAGAATTAACAGATTATCTATCATATTATTTGAAATCCTTCCATCTTCTTTGTATTAAGATGTGTCTAGTCAATGTTGTGACCATTAAGATATACATTAAGATATAACATGAAAGTTAACAGATTGCCTCACATCTAACTGAACGTCTTCCGCCTTCTTCCTATTCAGACGCATCTAGTTGGTAACAATTCTGTTTTCTGACTGCTGACATTAAAATATATGTTTTTTTTTTCACTTATATACAATACAACATGCCAGCATGCATTTCAAAAAGATGACATGGAAATTTCCAAGTCTCCTAAGAAACTTACCAACTCAGTAATATGTCTCCCAGAGAAACCCTTCCTTTACCAATAACTGTACAACATCTGCTTTATTTAACCCCACTGTAGCCTTTAATGTGATTCCAAGAGGCTTTTTCTGCATGCCCCATCTGGGTAATAAAATTGTTACCTTCCTCATATTTTAAACTGTAGGAAGAAAGACTACTTCACTGAATTCTAATGTTACAAATATCTCTACCACCTGACACATCTTTAGACTCTCTACCCTTAATTCTGTCTACAAATGCTTTTATTTAGGATCTTTCCATTAAGTTGCCAGGACGGCATGAAATCTTTTTTGTTCACATACAAATCAGTCTGCAAAAAAGTCATTTCTGCATTGTGAAGATGGTATGTGGAACAGAAAGAGGAAACTAGTGAGAAATAAAACAAGGTCAGTTTTTGCACCCTATGCAATCCCACTAGGTATACCTGTGTTTGATGGCAGACTAAATGCTCTCTTTGAACTTAAAGTTCCTTTCAAAATGTGCTGCACCTCAACATTAGAATATGTTGAGAACACAGTCCTAAAATAACTGTAAGATTTGGAAAATGTGTTAATCATAAAGTATAATGAATACATTCAAAAAAGATTGCTTTTGGAATTGAAAGACTGTCAACCCTGTAAAGAAAGGTACATAGCAGTGTGTGTGTGTGTGTGTGTGTGTGTGTGTGTGTGTGTGTGTGTGTGTGTGTGTGTGTGTGTGTGTGTGTGTGTGTGTGTGTGTGTGTGTGTTTGTGTACACTATTAATATAAACTACATTGAAGTAGCTGATTAATACATTTAAATACTCCCATGAAATACTGTGGAAGTAGGTGGGGGAATAGATGAATGACAAAAAAAAAAAAAAAAAAAAAAAAAAATCACTGATTCCAAGATGGCTGCCGACTAGACTAGTCCCTATTCTTTGAGCTCCTCACAGATCTGTAACATCTCTATTTTTTTTACAACTTTGTAACAATCTTTTTCCTCAGTTTTTTTCACAAAAAGATTTTACAAATCTTTTTCCATACATTTGGAATATTTTTATCTTCGGAAATCTTACCTTGGGATATATTTTACCTCAGAACAGTTTGTGGTTTCATCTGATTTGGTCACCTGCTGCTTAAGAATCTTCCTGGAACCTGACATCCTGTTATCAGCATCTTATCTCTGGGCATGGCTACTAAATCTGACTCCATGGAGACTCAGCCTACGAAGGCCAAATTTTCTTCAGTGCTCTCACCTGAAAAAGATACCAGTTCAAAAAGATTGAGAACATCTAAACAATCTCCTGAAACTTCCAAAGTAAGTAACAAAGACTTGAATGACTCAAATTTTTATTTAGATGAACTAAAGTTAGCATTAAAACCTATACAAAGTGCTATTCAAAACTTCTCAGAGCAATTTGCTGACTTTAGTAAAACTTTAAAGCAAATAAATGACAGAATGGATATCATTGAAAATAGAAATTCAGCTTTAGAGATAAAAACTGATTCATTGGAAAGTGATCTAAAGTCTAAAGATAAAGTTATTTCTGAAATGCAAACTAAATTGATAGACTTAGAAGCCAGGAGTCGCAGAAACAACATTATTATTTGTGGTTTGCCAGAATCTTATGATAATAAAAATCTGCTATCTGTGACTAAGAGCATCTTTGAAGCATTGTTAAACTGTGAAGCATCCTCAAAAAATATAATTGTAGAGAGAGCACACAGAGCATTACGTGCAAGTCAAGATACTTCTTCACCAAGGATTATCTATACTAAGTTATTAAACTTCCAAGACACTTTTCAGATTTTGGAAGCAGCTAAAAGTAAAAAACAGTTTCTATGGAAATCTCACAAACTGTCATTTTCACAGGATCTTCCTTCTCAAATAAAACTAAATAGACAAAAACTTTTACATTTAATGATAAAAGGTTTATGTGCTCTGATCCTAAGGGAGCAAAAGATATTTTTTTTAAAGCATTTAAAAAGCTTCCGGATTCTGTCTCCTAATATTTCACTTATCAGTTGGTTTCAAATGTGATGTTTTTTCTGTTAATGCTATGTTCCTTCAGGCAGTATGTGTCATCTATTTTTCAATTTTATTTTTATCATAGGTGTGCAGAATGTATATATGTATATATTATATTTCTTTCCTTTTTTCAAAAAAGATATTGATTTTATTATGAACATATATATTCTTTCAGGAATATGGTGTTAGCTTTTGATTTTCAATAAGCCTTGTAGTTGCTTTTATGTTTTGCGAAGTAGTGTACTTGTTATTTTCTAGATTTAATAAGTTCAGTGTCCTGTCTCAGTTGTAAGCATTTTGGAGGGAGATTTTGCGATTCTCGAGGCTGGCCAGAGTGAAAATCTTCTGTTTTTCTCATCAGCTGCAGTTTTTACTTTGCCACGCACCTTCTATGAAGTTTCGGAGGTTGGCGGTGACGTCATCATTCGCAGAGGACACTCGCTAGTTTCGTTTTAAAGCTGGCTCTTGACTACAACGTTTGTTTGATTATATGCTTCAAACTATGTACTTTTTTTTGTTTTATTTAGTTTCTGGGCATATGCGATGGATGTATTCTTCAGTTAAATAGGCATATTTCGATCTAATCACCTGCTGTTTATACGATAATCTCTCGCTTCAATGTGGTTCTACATTTATGGATGAAACGGCGGAAATTGCCTTTATATGTCCAGAAATAGGTTTGCTACATCTATTTTTAAGGTACAATTTATATACGATGTATATATTAGTTTATTTTCAAGTTAAAGTGAACTGTTTAGATATTTGGTTAGATATTTTGTTTTTTCATATAATGTACGCATAGTATGGAAGCAATATGGGGTTACTATATGCAAGTTGGTTTTTACACATGAATATTTAGATAAAACGTTAATAAAACATATATAGGGTCATGTGTTAGTAATAGGAACATGATATAGATGTATGTATATATACTGTATGATAATTCTGTTTTTCAATTCAAGCTTAAATGTTTTATTTAAATAATTTAATGAGTGCATGTAGGAGAATTGTAGAGTGTATTTCTTGCTAGTATACTGCTCTTTTAAATTTAAGAAGTGTCTGTCAACTATACAATTCATAGTGTTACAGTTTTTAAGCATTTTTAGAGTTAGTTCCTTAATTATAAAATGTACATTACTGTGTTTTTAATCTTTGTTTGTGGGTTTATGTTTTTTACTGAACCTTAAAAAAGACTGTGCTATAGTGTTTTTTTTTTCATCTTCTTTCACTAGATGGCGCCAAAATCTATTCAAAGTATTGTAAACTGCTGACTGATATAGTTATACAGCAGTTTTTTTTTTTGTTTTTTTTTTCTTTTCTCTTTTTTTTTTTGATTGATACATTTATTTATTTGGGACTGATAGGTGAATTGTGTTTCTTGAGATACAGACACGTCTGTTTTTGGAACCATGTTTTATATGTTTATACTGCGAGTTAGATTTTATTGTCATAGTTATTCACAATATCATTAGTGTGAAACATGATGTATTTTACTGCATGATTATTTGTTAAAATTTAATTCATCTTGTTCTGCTATATATATAGTTATTTCTTACATAACCAAAACATCATTTTATGTATGATACAGTCAATATCAGTTTCACAGAAGGTATTATATATGTAGGGTAATGTTAAATTTATTTTCCTTCTACTTTTCATATACGGTAATTTATATAAATTTGATTCATTTTAATGTCTGGAATGTGATGTTGAGGAAATTCTTTAAATTGCTGTATATTTTACTTAAAATTGGAGCTTATATTTTAAATACTTGAGTAGGGATTGAGTATGTTGGACATCTTGAATTTAGTTAGATATGTAAACATGTTTGATATTATAATATTGTTTTTTTGTTTAGTTAGGCTTTCATACAAAGTTTATTATGCTAATTTGATGCAATTGATATTGATAGTGTTAACCAAACTCACTTACTTGATTCATTTATATATTTCTTCTCTAGTAGGGGGTGGGTTGTTAGGCACCGGGGTATTTGGGAAGGAATATTATAGGATCTTTATAACAATTTTTTTGGGAGACATCAAGTTACATTATAATAATTATAAGGGGCCAAGGTATATAGTTATTATTACATTTTGTCAAACCTTAGATATATTTTATACATCTATTTTTATTTAATAGTATGACCTTAAATATTGACTCATGGAATGTGAGAGGATTACAAAATAAAAACAAGAGATCCCTACTATTTCATCTTCTATTTAAATCCCAGGCTAATATTTGCTTCCTACAAGAGACACACCTAACTAGAGAAGACTTTGATAAAGAAAAAAACAAAAAATGGATTAAAATGATAGTAGCAGCTGGTAATAGTTCAAAATCAAGTGGGGTGGCCATTATAATTAAAAACAATTTGCAGGGAACTATTTCTGATGTGAAATATGACGTAAATGGAAGATGGTGTTACATTATCTCATGTTTCCATAACATTGATAAACCAATTATATTTTTTAATCTTTATGGTCCTTGTGAACAACAACATATCTTCTTTTTACAGATTTATAATATTCTCTCTTCTTTTAAAGATCATTATTTTATTTTAGGGGGGGATTGGAATGCTATCATTAATCCTGACACTGACCGCACTAGTAGATCCCCCTCGTATAATTTCCAAGCATCCATTGCTTTGGAAGAAATAATAATGGACCTTAGCCTTATAGACCCTATTTCTCTCATAACACAGTATGACAGAAAAGACATCTTCACATATTACTCAAAATGTTATAAGTCATGGTCAAGATTGGATTTTTTCCTTATTTCTAACTTTCTTACTCATAGGAAAATTGATTACTCTCTTGAACCCAGATTTTTTTCTGACCACTCTAGAATATCTCTTGGTATTAGTTTGGCTTCAAATACACTAGATGCGTCTTCATACAATAGCTGGACATTGAATAACAATTTACTTTCAAACGAAAATACACATAAATTAATAACTGAAACAATAAAGGAAGCATATCTTAATTTAGACACATCAGATATTCCATTAGACATACAATGGGCTGCATGTAAGGCTACCCTTAGAGGTATATTAATTAACAAGGCATCATATTTTAAAAAACAATATAGAAACAAAGAACTACAGTTAAAATCAAAAATTCAAATTTTGGAAAATCAATACAGAATGTGTCCTAATTCCTCTGCATATGAACTATTATTAAGCTCCCAAAAAGAATTACTGCTTCTACATCAACGTAATCTTACCATATCAGAGCAAAGGCTCTTAGCTACATATTCTGAATGGGCACAGGTTCCTTCTAAAGTGCTAGCTAGAATAATTAAAGGTAATCAATCTCTTCCTAGAATTTCGTCACTACAATATAACAACAAGATTTATAATACTGATCTGGAAATCATTCAGCTTTTTACATCATTGTTCTCAGAGATATACTCAAAGGAAAATAAACCTAGGGTTAAACAGCATATAGTGAACTTTGCGTCCTCTATTAAATTTCCTAGGTTAAATGATCAACAAAAGAATGCACTCTCTGCCCCATTGACTATTAAAGAAATATCGGAAGCCATTAGTAGACTCAAGACTAGTAAATCTCCGGGACCAGATGGCTTCACACCTGAATTTTTTAAAACTTACTCATCTGTGCTTACACCCCTTCTTTTCGAAATTTTTAACTACATAATGATTTATGGTATATCCGACTTGTACTGGAACACCTCAAAAACCATTTTAATTTTGAAAAAGGACAAAGAAAAAACTGATCCTAATAATTATAGACCTATTTCTTTGATTAACATTGATATTAAAATCTTAGCTTCTTTACTTGCTTTTAGACTAAAAAATGTTTTACCATTCTTGATTTCTTCGGAGCAGGCGGGCTTTATGTCACATAGACATTCATGGGATAATACCTTGACAATTGATTCTCTTATACACTTTGCTAAAAATGACTCAAATCCAATGTATGCACTGATCCTTGACGCCGCTAAGGCTTTCGATAGGGTTAATTAGGATTTTCTTTTTCACATTATGTCTTGCTTCAATATACCATCTACCTATATAGACTTCATTAAAATTTTATATAAAAATTCCTCTACCTTTCTTTATATTAATAGGAAAGTATCCAAAAGCATAAAGATCATTAATGGTACAAAGCAAGGATGCCCGTTATCTCCTTTTTTATTTAATCTATATATAGAGCCTTTATTATTATATATAACACAAAATACCTTTCATAAGATTCCTAGAATTCTTAACACTAAAGTTTGTTTGTCGGCTTTTGCAGATGATCTTGTAATATATTTTCAAACACCTTGCTCAGACCTTTCAAAATTAATTGGTTCTATTGAAAGATTTTCAGAGGCCTCAGGATACCAGATTAACACTCAAAAAACACATATTTTCCCCATAAATCCACTCGCCCACAAATCATACTTATTTCCAGACTCCGCTTTCCGGATAGTTCAGAATTTTAAATATTTGGGGATTCTTATAAATCATAATGGTCTCTCCACATTTCAAAATAATCTAGCTAAAGTATGGTCGTCTATTATATTTGATTTGAATAGATGGAAATTGTTAAATTTATCACTTCTATCAAAAGCAGCAATAATAAAAATGAATATACTCCCCAGATTGCTATTTCAATTCAATGCTGTGGATCAGTTGATTCCAAAATCTTTTTTTTCAAAAATTAATAAAGTACTGGCTAGTTTCTTATGGTTTCCCAAATCAGTAAGAATTTCTTACATTAATTTAATCTCTCCTAAAAATAGGGGAGGACTTGGTCTTCTGAATTTTCATCTTTATTATTTGATTATCTCGGCTAATAAACTGTTATCTATTTTGAATATAAATACTGAGAAGCATAATCAATACCCTATTTGGACAAAATTATGGTACCAACACATTCTAACAAAAAATATTAATCCATTAGCTCTTCCTTTTCTTTCATTAGGTGTCATGAATAATTTAAAAATTCCTAACTCTTTAAAACAAAAAATTATTGCTTTTCAAGAACTGTTAAAACTTGTCAATTTAGAAAATATATTTCAATTAATGCAACCTCTCCATTTAAACCCTAATATTAATTTAGACAATATTTCTATTAATCTTTCAAATTTTCCCCTGATCAAGGATCTTACTGTTTGGGATATGATGCAGTACAAAAATGAAACTCTCACTAATATACGCAAAATTCTTAAGGTTAATGCTAATTATTTAACTATTTTACGTCAACTGAGAGATATTGTCAATGCTAAGTTTCTACACACCAAAATAGACAACACAGATCTCACTAATTATAAAGTGGTTATACAAATCCTTACACTTCCAGAGAAAATGTTATCTAAATCTTATAATCTTATAAATCAGATAACTCATAATACAGTTTGCCTCTTTTCTAATTATTGGGACAAACACAATTCTCATATATCTATAAATCAGAAACTCTCAGCTATTAAAAATACACTAGAATACTCGCCTTTCAAAAAACTCTTTTACACTCAACTAATGATTAATAATAATGCATATTTCTCTCCTTCTAAACTTAACAAATTTGATGCCAATAAACCGGCCTCATGTTCTTGCTGTTCTCACCCTAATGCAGATCTTCTACATATTTTTTGGTCTTGTCATCATTCACACAAACTTTGGACTTCCCTAAAAGTCCGTTTACAGAAAATGGGTTATCATAAGTCCACCCTATCCTGGGAGACTGCATTATTACACATATCAAATATTTACCTCTCCAAATTGGATACACAAGTGCTAATCTACATATGTTCACTTATAAAACTCTATATCACCCAAAATTGGCTAGATCGTACTAAACTGAATTGGAATAATTTTAAAATTCTAGCCTGTACATATATTAGTGCGCAGAAAATGTTAGTGAAAAGTCCCAAGAAGTCGGCACATATCAACAAAGCTATAGAAAAGGTGTTACATATTATTAATAGTGTATAGTTGGCTACTCTCCTTTTGGGATTCATAGACCTCAGTCTCCTTTATATCCTCATACCTGCTTTATTTTAGATCTATACCTACTTTGATATATTCTTTGGTTAACATTTGTATATGATGTATATAGTTATTGTATGTTCTCAGACAGCATTGAGATAAAACATTTATCATACAAAAATTGTGTTATCATAAATATCTCCTAACTTTTCATTTTTTCAATATGTATTTTAATTTAGTTTTGTTGTTGTTGTATTCTTATTTCAATATTTTAAAATTCAATAAAAAGTTTTTTGAAAAAAAAAAATGACAAAAATTTATAATGACTAGCTATAACCTGTACTGTTAATTTTCTTGAAAAATTTAGAGATTTACTCCATTTCAATGCATGTCAGGCCCTTACAAGCCTGGCCACCCACCTCAAGCCATTTGGTTCCCAAGTATCATATGGGGCTGGGCATGTTTGTAAGTAGTTAGCTAAGGGTTTGTAAGGGGGGGGGTGGGTAGTTAGGATAATATTTTTCTTATTGACAGTATATAATGGACTTGGGGGTAGAACTGGAGATAAATGTAAAATCTTCCATCCTGTGTCCATAAGGGACTTGGGAGTAGGACTGGAGCTAAACTGAAGGTTTCCCATCCAGCTGGCAAGCTTTGTTTGAATAGGGTCAGGGATGAACTCTGTTTTACATGGATGGGGAACCTATTTCATAGTGCATGGATCCTATGGGACGCAAACATATCTCTCTGGCACATTCTGTTAATGCCATAAGCAAAGTTTAGATTCTCGGATCTAGTGTTTCTGATGCTGTTTGTTTTGTGCATGTGCAACAGATCCGTCAGGGCTGGGTATAAGAAATCCCTGTAAGCCAAGAAAGATCCCTTCTCAGCAGCCTGTAGGAGACTGACTACAGAGAAAAAGCCTTTAGGTGATCAGTGTTGAACAGGGTATTCATGCCCTGCATTCTCCTGGTGAGGAAACCCTTGTTGGTATTATAACTGATGCAAGTGTCTGGTGTCTGGTTAGAACCATGCCAAAGGGAGCACTGTATTTAATTCTTTTTCTGATAAGGGCTGAGTAGAGTCATACTATAACTTCCTTGGACCTGGATGCCATACCCTTGCCTATAAGTTGGCTGACATAGAATGATTTTCTTATTATCTTAGGTATGTGTTGGTCAAAGGCCAGATTGCTGTCTACATATGCTCCTATATTCCTTACTACTGGTTTAACTCTTACGGGCATTTTACAATCATCATCATCATAATCAACCCCTTTTTCAAAATTTTTTCTACATGGGGTCGGGTTGTCATATTAACTGTCACCATCTTTCTTGATTCAATTCTACACTCCTACGTTCTTCAACACTCATACCTGACTGTCACAGATCTTTTCTCATACAATCCATCCACCTCTTTGTTAGATTTCCTCATTTCCTCTTAACTTCTTCCTGTCTGTCCCAAATCTTCTACACCAGATTGTCTTCTGCTTTTCTGCACGTCCCCAAACCACCATAATCCGTTCTCTTTGATCTTTTCTGTAATTTGGAGCTACTTCTGGCTTCTGCTCTTATGTCCTCATTTCTTTGTCTGTCCCACAGTGTGCATCCTACCATCCATCTCAGGCACTTCATTTCCATTATCTCTAGCTTCCTCATCTGCTCTGCCTTTACTGCCCAGGTTTCTATAGCATGTGATAGTACTGGTCGAACCACTGTTTTGTCAGTTTTTTTGCATTCTTCTGTCATACGATATACTGAGCACTCAATGCCAGTTGGTTGCAGCCCCTGTGATTCTAGCTTTGGCCTCTTCGCTCAGATTTCTATTCTCTTCAACCATGCCTCCCAGATATTTGAAGCTATTAACCTGTTCTGCTATATACCCTGTTACATCAATTATCAGCGATTTCTGATTTCCATTTTACCAATGAAGTAATTAAATTGAATTGACAGGTTCCCAAAGGGCATTATAATGCATATTTTGGGATTGAGTTTTAGGCCCTGGCTTTGGCATCAGTCATTTGTCTGTGTTAAACCCCCTTGCAAGATGTTTGTGTCTTGGTGGGATTCTATAATAGCTCCCAATTCACAGTCATCTATGAACTTGGTGAGACAGAGGCCTTTAATGTTATCCTTTACTTCCAAGAAGTAGATGCCAAACAGCAGCAGGCCCAGCACAGAGCCTTGGGGTACTCAACTGGTGACTGGTTTCTTGGTGGAGCTGGTCTCACTGATCCTGACATCTTGGGTCCTGCCTGTGAGGCAGTTAGCAATCCAGAGAGTTATGTAAGTGTTTATGTCCAGCTCAGAGTGCTTGTCAACAATAGCTGAACAGAGTATTGTATCAAATGCCTTAGCCAGGTCAAGGTATGCAGTATGCACTGTTTTACCCTCATCTTTTGCCTAGCTGACCCTCTCAAAGAAGTCTACCAGGTTAAGTAGGCATGACCTTCCCTTAACAAAGCCATATTGGGATGTGTCAAGTGCCTGTAAGTTGCCAATGTCCTTGTCTATCATTTATATGATAGTTTGTTCGATGGCTTTGCATATTAGGCTTATTAGACTGATGGTTCTGTAGTTCCCTGGGTTGGTTGATGGTTCCCCTGTTGTGTTGGGAATGACTACTGTGGTCCTCAAGTGATTTTGATACATCATGTTTTAGACTGTTCAATAGGCAGTTGGGGATGTTGCTGGGACCCTTGGAGGCAGTGTTCTTGGCTTTAGTGAATGCTGCCAGCACCTGTCCCCTTTTGGTAGCTGGGGGAAGTATGTTGGAGGGGTTTTCACTTGGTAGAGCTGGGGGGTAATTTGAAGAAGGTCTTACAATTGCCCTTAGCCTGCAAGGCTTTCCCAACCTCATAGTTGTTATTGCTGGACTTAATTAGACCTCTTACTTTTTTATTTAGATATATAAGACAGCACTTGTCTTTAAGAAAGTTGTTTTTCCTGATTATGGCCATGAATTTTCTTCTTTTATTACATACCTTGTTTAGTTGAGGATTCTACCACTAGGGTTTGTTTTTAGGCTTTCTTTTGGGTTTATTTCTGGTGTGTACAACAGCCTCTATGCAGTCATTCCAATGTTTGTAAAATGACTCTGAATAATTCTGCATAGGAAGCTGGTAGTTGTGGTCTCAGGGGTGTGGTGAGCCTTTATTTTGTCAAACCGTCACTTAGCAGGATGCAGTTTGCCTTTGAATAGTTCCAATTATTGGTTCAGCTGGATTTTCTGAGTTGATTTTTACTTCAAATGAGACAGCTTTGTGATCTGACCTCACCAGTGAGGAAGTCACACAGGACTTATGCAACACTCTCCAGTGTTGTTGAGTACCAGAGCCAGTGTGGTTGATCTTCTTGTTGGAGCATGCACTATATGTTCTTGGGTGTTCGTGTTAATAAAGTCCAGGAAGAGTTGCACCTGTGAGTTTGAGGCAGTGTACATTTTCCAGTGTATAGACGGTTAGTTAAAGTCATCCATGAATAGGTTGTTTGGTTGGATGGTGAGACCCTGTAGTCGGTTTAGGTAAGATTCATAAAACTCTAAACTCTAGATGGTGAGCTGTAGCTAGCCATGATATGGTGAGGGTCCTTACCTATGGTGACTTGCACATGGATGAACTCCATGGTATTATCTTGTTTAACTAACCTGGAGGTATGTTTGTTACTAAATAAGATCAAAATGCCTCCACATTTGGCCCGAGTCTGTCCTGTTGCTGGTCTAAATGAGTGGAAGGTGCTGTAGTCTTATACTTTTGGAGGGCTTTCTACAGCTTTAAGCCAAGTCTCAGTCATGGCACAGATGTTTACATTCTCCAGAGTGAGGAGGGATAAAGGCTGTTGATTTTTTTTGTTTAGACTCTTGAGCATTGAGCAGTAACACCGTTAAGGTTGCTTGTAGACATTTTCACTATGTTGGTAGTTTTTTTTTCTTTTTGGCATTGCCTAAAATATTCTAAGGGGTGGATAAAGTTTTAGAAAATCTCTTAAAGCCTCCCCTCCTTAGCAAAGCAGCATGGTCTTTTGACCATGCCCTCCAATGCTGACAGATATTGGATCCCCCTAGAATGACACAAGAAACTAAGCCAATTACTAAAATTAGTCATTTTTATGTTTATACTGTGGCATCATCCTTGGTGAAAATAGAATGTTGCTCAGTGCAAGGTTCATACCTATCTCTGACACATATTCTGAGAGATCCATTATGTCTGTTTTCATATAGCCCAGTGAGGTATGTCTCAGGTCATTTATAGTCACATGAAGTATGACAGAATCACATTGCTACATGGGGGGATCATCGATGATATTGTGGATCCTGGCTCCAGCTAGGCAACTAATTATTATCTTCTCCTTGTTCAGTCTGGTGAGTTGGGCATTTGTGTGTTACACAATGGAGTACTCAATGACAAGAATATTGGTTAAAAAGTGTGCTTACCTTATGGGCTTTGCACTTGGGGGTCTATAAGGTGCTGGCTTATGTGAGGTGCTTGGTGTTACTTTTGGTGTGTGCTTTAGTGACTGCTGAAGAGCAAGCACTGTGTTGCCATTATTTGGCTTTGGAGGTCTTTGAGATTTGGGAAGGTTTCTTTTAAATGCCTCAACATAAGGCAATCTGTTTATGGTGAACAGTATATATCATGGATGTAGTGTGGGTATTCCAGACAGCCTCCTTTTTATGCAAGATTTTTGCCTCCAAAGAAGTTGTGTATTTGCATCTCTCACATACCGTGTTATTTTCTTTAATGAGTAACTGACTGTCTGAGAACATGAGACAATTGCTACATTTCCTTAGGATGCAGAAATGTACTAAGCTGGCCAGAGAGACATTTGGAAATTGCAGATCCATGAGTTCTGGTCTTCTAATAGGGTTGGCTGTTTAGTATTAAGAACTGAGTTTTAAGAGAGGACTCCTGGGGTAGTTTCTGGGGTTAAGAGCAGGGTGTTATATAATACTTGGATATGGTAGTGCTGTTATACACTATTATTAAGTGATATAATACACAAGCTAGATGCTCTAAGCTTATTTTTGCAAAATGTCATACTGTTTAATGGGTTACAGATCTAATCCTAACCTTGTAGGAAAATGTTATTGTCTAGGCATTTGTTATTATATAAGGCACTACTAACTGCCACAGCCAAGTGGGCAGTTCCATACAGAAAAAAAACTTGAAAACTGATTCATATGCCCTCTAGCCAATAAATAACCACACTTTGAGCATCCTTCCACAAGATGAATGATCTGCCACAAGATGACACAAGAGCAGATTAAACAACAAACTACCAAACAACTAAGTCCTTGGCTAATTCACCCTTCAGTTAAGAGATGTAGAGGCACACAGAGTAGAAATGTCAACAAACCGAGAAATTACTATTTGTTTCCACAAAATTAAATGAATGCTATAATAATGCTCAAAAAGTAGTGATCAGTGGATAAAGCAAGTACAAGTGCAGTTAATAAAGAAAATATTGTTATGTTATCTTGGATGGTGCTGGATGCAGTTGAAACACTGAAAAAGCATTGCAGAGTTCTCTGTAGAATAATAAGCAACAACACAAAAAAATTCTTACATTTCAGTTTTACCATACCAAATAAAACTAATTAACAAGAAAATCACCACAAATATGAAAGAGAACATTGAATGTACTCCTACTCCATAACGTGTCGCTAGAAAAAATGAAGACTTTACTTTGATGAAATTAATATATATATATATATATATATATATATATATATATATATATATATATATGTGTGTGTGTGTGTGTGTGTGTGTGTGTGTGTGTGTGTGTGTATATATATATATATATATATATATATATATATATATATATATATATATGTAGTTAAAGACATTTTTCAAGCAGAAAATATGTTTTAAGGGATTCATGCATTCAGTTTTTTTTTTAATTGCTTAATAATTTTCATCATTTTTGTTACCATGGATATAATGCATTTATTCATGGTTATACCCCATTCCATAGACTTTAACAGGTTCATGGAATCTATAACAGACTTTCAAAAACTGGCTAGCCATGACGTTAGGTTATTATGTGAAGTCATGAATACAATTCTTAACAATATATTTGTTTTCTTTTTTTAAGATGATTATTTTACCAGCTTTCTGGTATAGCTATATGGATCCTGCTTTAGCATCAGTGTTTTATGCTATCATTATTTTGTGTTACTGGGCAAATCATTTTGCATTGAACTCAGGGTACAGGATATTTTTATACATGCACATGCACTTTATGTAATACATTTTTGTGTTATACAGAATCAATATAGATGAGCTTGAAGAATTTCTTACATACATGGAATCGGCTACATATTTCCTTATGTCCATGGATAATTTTACTTCTGGTTCCATAGAATACTTGGATCTTAACATTTATAAGAGCAGTATTAATGAAAGTTTTAAATTGTCTATATATATATATATATATATATATATATATATATATATATATATATATATATATATATATAAAGCATATCTTCTCTAATGTATGCTTACATTTTGATATTTCTACCCTTACAAACAGAAGAAAGGTTTAGTGAAATGATACAATATTTGCTACAATTTATTTAATTTTTGTAATGAACTAAACAGATTAATAGCAATGCTCAAAGACAGAGATTGTCTAATAGGTTTAATGACCAAGATGGACAATTAGGTCAAGGTGGTAGGGAGGCAAGATGTAAGCCCATTTGGGGTAATACATACATAGACATAATAGTAAAAAATAAAGAAATGTCCAAAGCTATGTTTTGTCAATTTTTTTGTCAGTTTCTAATGACTCTTATTGTATTAAATCAATTATTAACAAAAAACTGGGCAATAGCATTTGATTCTGATACTAAAGTAAGAAGAGGAACAGAGCCAAACTTTGTTTCCTTATGAGTATAAATTTAGGAAACAGAATAGGGCTATGGTCAAATGCAGATATTATAAATTCTGCAAGTATATTCATGAGCCACCCAGCAGTATGACTGTATGTCAATATTTAAGAACTGTTGTATGCAATGGCCAATATGATTGCAGCACAAAAGCCATGCTTATTTATCCAGCTGCTTGTTATGTGATGTTTTCATGTAGGGGAAAAATGAAAACCAGCTACTTGCCAGAATTAATGATCATGATTATGATGTATGATAAAGGGACATACAAATGCTCTTAATAAGCATTCCATTAATGCAATAATGTTAAAATAATCATATATATATATATATATATATATATATATATATATATATATATATTTTTTTTTTTTTAGGACACAGTAGCACTTAGTATATATGATAATTCATGGGAAATGAGACTTCGCTACAAAAAATTAGTGTGTCAGGTGAGGCTTAATGCCAAGCAAGCACCGGGTTAAATTATTATATTCTAACCGTTAGTATGCTGAAGTTAAGATGAGTTAAATTATCATTTATGTTCTTACTTTTTATAGTTGCCATATTTTTATTTTATTTTTTTATGAATCATTCTTTTTTAATTTATCTGGTTTTAAAACAATAAATAAAGAAATGAATTATAAAAGAAACAAATAGCTGTTTACATAGGTCCAGAGTTCATCAATACATCAAAATTACACAGCAACAAGGTTGGGAGGTTGTCATAATGGTTAAGGTGGGAGGTTGTCATAGTTGTTAAGGTGTTTGCCTTACAAACACAAGGTGCAGGGTTTGATTCTCACATGGGATAATTGGCTAGGCCTAAAATGGCCCACAAGGGCAGTTAGTCTAGTACTCACCTATGAACAACAATTAATATTTTTCAAGCAAGTCTTTAAGTCAAGATTTATATGAATATGTAATATTAGAAGTTCTCATCGTTATAGTATGCATTTCATTACTGTGAACAATGTTTGCCATACTAATAAATTCAACACTAGAGAGAGTAAAATTACTTTTTTCATTTTTTGTAATTACTTTTTTGGTTATAGCAAGAATGCAAAGAAGAGGCACTTAAGTTTTTGGAGTTATCTCAGGAATTGTAGCATTGAACAAAACTAAAGATTTAGAAATATTACATCTATCTGAATAAAGTTATTAATTTCTTTCCAAAAAGGGACGATGACTTCACATTCACATACCATATGTGTGCAATCAGTTTATTTCTGAATCACAGCTCCAGAATTTAATTCCATAATTTTCTTAGGAGTGACAAAAGCTCTGTGTAAAACTTTCCCACTGAAAATGTTCCAGTATAATGAAGATGTAGTTTTAACTGTAGATTTTAATATTAATTTCTTGTATTATTCAAAGAAGTCTTCATTATTAATTGCTGAGGTGCAGTTCCAATAGGAATTGTCTAAATATGTAAATATGTAAAATCTAACTTACAAATTTTATAAATTTGTGACAAGTATAATAGATATTTTATTTACTTCTGTGTTCACAAAGTCTCTAAATATTTGTAAAATTAACCAATTCTCATAATCTTAATTGTATTTGGATCTTAAATTTTCAGCAGAATATATATATATATATATATATATATATATATATATATATATATATATATATATATATATATATATATATATATATATATATATATATATATATATATATATATATATATATATATATATATATATATATATATATATATATATATATATATATATATATATATATATATATATATATATATACATATATATATATATATATATATATATATATATATATATATATATATATATATATATCACAGTGCCATTTAATACTTGATGCCAATAAATTAAATTACTTGGTTGTTTCAATACTAGCATTTTGTTGAAGTTAAGAGTTTCTAAGCAGTCATTTGTATATGCAATTGGAAACATAGAAAATAGTAATCCCTTCAATATGATGCCCACATGGAGTAAACACTCCTACCAGAAAAGCCACGCATATAAATATAAAACAAACCAAGTATAGTAGGAGCGATACACAGTAGATCCACCAAAAGTTCATCTAACGACCCCAAAACTTCAATAGTCCAATTATACCAGCATAAAATTACTGTAGCGAAGCAAAAACGACTCGTTCAGTTCAAGGACAATTTTTATTAAAACAATAAATAGATGCAGGTTAGCGCTTTCACCATACGGCTTCTTCAGACCTATTAACATTCCAAAACTCATCCAGTTTAAATCAGAGAACTGGCGGGAAAAACTTCCTTTCTTAAAGTGCCAACTCTGAAAAAATATAAACAACATTTCTAATACATAAAATCATAAATACAAACTCTTATACATATATCTCTACTTATTAAAAGATATATATGCTTAAAACCTATTACTGTAGCCTATTTATGTACATTCATGTTTAATCAGAACCTATAGTAATATGGTAATATGAATGTCTATTATATATAAAAAACAACATAATGTATCTATAAAATATATATCTAAAATAAAAAAGATATGTATATCTAAATGCTCATAAAAATGACAATAAACAACTATTAAAAGATATCCATTCAAAATGAGGGCATATAATATAGATGCATGAACAAAACAGTGGTCTTCAGTATATTAATTCAATCCTAAAATATTAGGCTCTCAGCCTCCTTGATTGAGAAAAGGTTTAATCGGGACCTTACCATTAAGACCTGGATATAAGTCAGACCTCAATCTCATGATCCATATACTTTCTCTGGTTTCAGTATATGTCCTGATGTCACCCCCTCTTGGTCCTGTATAAACTTTCTCAACAATCCTAAATTTAAAAGTATGATTTTCTCCATTCTCTGCCACATGCTTAGCTAGGGTATTATAGAAAATATTAAATCTTTAATACAATGCCAAATCGAAAGATGTGTGCAAGTCTGAAATAGACTAAAACCAAAAAACAGGACTTGCACGAGTGCCCAAATGAAGGTCAAAAACCAAACTCCTTAGATAAGCACAAGCACTTTATTTCCTCCTGACGGTTTGCGAACCATCGCGACTTCCGTGTATCTGGTTGTGGTTGGAATTGTTGCAATCTGGACAATGGTATTAGGTACTGTTTGTTTATGACTGGTTGTGATATGTTTATTATTTGCTAATAATGTTTCTTGATGTATTTGTTTCCATTTTGAATCATAAGATGAATTTATCCATGATGCTATTACTTTTATAATTGTTGAAGTAGCATACAACTGAATATCAGGGAATCTGTTCCACCATTATTTAAACTTTTCCATGCCAATCAAAGGAAACTCTTGGTTTATTAGGATGCCAAAAAATTAAGTAGAATATTATTTACCTTCTTTATCAATCAACTAAAGGTTGCTAGACAAATAACATTTTAAGGAGAATTACCATATTAGTAAACATTAATTGTTCTTCCATGGTAAAGAAGAATTTGTTCCAATTTGTGACTAAGCTTAAAATTTTATCAACAACTTATTGAAAGTTTGTTTTTATCATTTACTTATTATCTGTACTATTAGGCATAATATTATTAGGCATAATGGTTATACCAATGTATTTCATTTGATTGCTATTCCAATTGAAGTTAGAATATTTGTGTATATAATTTTTTTATATTTTTATCAATTACTAATGTACTTGTTTTATTATAATTAAATCTTAAGTTTGATATTTCTTCAACCTGACTCATATAACTAAGTATATGTTCTAATGAATTTTCTATATTTCATATTGTAGTAAAACATCATCAGAAAAGAGCTGAATCTTTAGTTTAAAATCTTTTATTTTGATAACATTAATGTTCTTATTTGATCTAATGCTATTAGCAAAAGGATCCATAACTAATGAAAAAAGCAAAGGTGATAATGGACAGCCTTGTTTTGTGTCTTTTTGTAATTTAAAAGAATTAGAAAGAAAAGAACCTATCCTAACATAAGCCCAAGGGTTATTGTATAACTTAGAAATTAATGCAATTAATTACTTAAGCTCAGGTGAGAAATTATGCACTTAGTTTTTTAAACAGGTATGACCAATTAACTGAGTCAAAAGCCTTATCTAAATCAAGACTAATAATAGAAAGTTCTTTTTTATTTTTCTTTGCATAGTCTATCAATGTGTGTATTCTTATTATATTATCCTATATTTGTCTATTTAAAATAAACCCAGTTTGATCATTGTTAATCAGTTTAGGTATAAGTAGATTTATTCTGTTAGCTAAAATGGACATGGACATCTTATAGTCCACATTTAAATTTGAAATGGGTCTGTATGATGAACAGTTTTCAAGATCCTTATCTTGTTTTAAAATAGGTGATATAAGGGAATATTTCCGTGATGGGGGGACTTTAGCAGTTGTTTTTATTTCTCTGTAGACTTTATCTAAAATTTTAACTGCATAATCCAGTAATATTTTATACAGATCTGGTATAAGACCATCCAAGTCTGGTGTCTTATTATTTTTTTAACTTTTTTTATTTTCTGTTTTAATTCTGTTAAAGTGAATGGTCTATCATTTTTTTTATTTGTTCACTTGTTAATTTATTATTTATATTTCACTTAGAAACATTTAACTATATCATCATTATCTTGGTTATTTATATTATTATTTATGTTTTCATAAAATATTTTAAAGCCTTCAAGAATAGCTTTAATATCTGTTCTACTTTCTTTTTTATTATTTAATATGTGTTATAATTTCATTGATATGACTTAATTTATTCATTTTTTTAATCTAAGGACAAGTTTATGCAGGTTTAAAGGGTTTATTGAATATGCATGCCCCAGGATTCACGAAGCTCCATGCAAGAATAAGGCTATTCTTGCACTGAGTGATTCATGTCCATTTAGAACAGCAGCGCGCCTTGCATATGCATGAAGGCACTCTGTTATATAATCTAAATGGACACGAACCAGGAGCAAGCACAGGGGGCATGTGTCAGCAGTACCTGCACATGTAACATGCCCCCTTTGCTCAGAAAGTGCCGTACGGCACTTTCTGACACAGATGAGTATCAATTTATATAATATATGAGCCTGGCTCTAATATTATCTAGTAAAAGAGTGTCCGCAGACATTGAAATGTAAATAGCTAACATTTCAGTGTCCAAAAAAAAAGCACAAACACCTAGAAGGCAGCAGTCTTCAAGTGCACACCCCCAAATGTATGCATTCTTGCCCTACATGTATGGAAGCAGTAGGCAAGAGGAAATCAATAGAAATTAAAAAAAATGAAAGTTTTTTTTTCATCAAATAAATCCGAAGTTTAAGCCGTGCGCAGCTTGTTTGTGTGGTGCACCACTCTGCTTAGCCTGGCTAAAATCCTGAAAATTATAGACAAGTGCTACTGTGATAGAAAACGTTGTCAAGCTGCTGTAGCTTAGTGGTATTGCCATGATATAGCATGCAGAGCATGCTTGGTTCAAATCCCCCTCTGCCAAATTATTTAATAAACTTTTAAGGAATTTGAATGATAGAGGTCAATCATATGGTTCATGTGTAGCACAGTAGGGGTGGAAATATGTAAAATATGTTTGTTTGTCTTTCGGCTTTTCCCGGTTAGGGGTCGGCATTTATAAATTTAATGATAAAATAGATTTAAGCAATGCTTTGCTAGTGTAAGCATTGCTTGCCTCCTTTCAGCTCTGCTTAGCTGGTGTAAGCATTGCTATGCAGATTTGCATGGCTCTAAGCATAGTTCAGCATATTAAAACTGGACAATCAAGAAAAAGTGCAGGAAAACTGCCCTATTGAAACCGCACAGGCGGCAATACAGCCATAACCATTTGGGATTGCTCACAGCAGGACCAAAATGTCTGGCGTTGGTGAAGGTATTCGCTTCTGAGTGCAACATTGGGGCATCCATGAGTCCACGGTCATGGTTGGGCTTCTAGTTAAAAAACATGATGGCAGGCTGCTGCAGGCATCCAGGAGTCCAGGGTCATGATTGGGCTGCTAGTTAAAAACCATGACAGTAGGCTGCTGCAGGGCCAGTACCAGGGCTTGCAGTACAAAACAGAAGCCTGGGACCAGCTTGCATGTGATCTCACCAGTGCCACTGGCATACCCCAGACTAGTGAGCAGGTACGTAACCACCATAATGACCTGAAGCAGAGGAGGGGTGCATTCTTGGACCAGTGGACCCAAGAAGCGCGAGCACAGGATGTCCCACCTGTCTGTAAGTATGCAGTCTTATGTATCTCTAAGTATGGAAAAAGTTCAACTAGTGACTGTGCAGGTGTGATTAATGTGCAATGTCTCCCCATACAGCTGTGAAGGAGAGGTCCCAGAATGTTGAGGCTCATGCCCAGTGACTGACCCAGCTGCATCGGCAGTATGGTGAGTAAGAAATCAAAATTATAGTAATAGTAGTACCACCTGTATATATAATTGTGCTGAAAAAGTCAGGAATAAATGCCTGTGTCAGGCTGCCAGTGTTACAATGCTGTGTAACACAGATATCAGTAGCAAACAAGGTACAATATACAGGAGAGGAATATTAGAATATGTATGAGTGTATCTGAGTGAATCTGACAAGAAAGTGCCATGTCAGGGCTACTGTAACAGTTAGAAATAAAAAGCATTCCTCTGTGCAGATCATGCAGGAATAGTAATTGTGGATTTCTGAGTTGTACACAGATATGTAAATCAAAACTAATAAAGGTGATCCCAGATACTGGCATGTGTCATCTCACTTGTACCTGAAAAATAGAAATGTGTATGTCCTGCAGAATGCATTAACTGAGGTGAACTGATTTAGCACTGCTTGTCTGCATATTTTAGAATGGGCATGTCAAATAACTGAAAAAAGCAACAGTACATATTTCCTTCAGAATGTGTTTTACTTGTTTGTCTGCCAGCATTGCCCTATGTTAACCTTTCAATTCCAGCTGTATGTAGCTGTGAATGTACTGAAAAATGTATAAGGCTAACAGGTATAGACTTAAAACCTTCACTGTGTACTCAGGAATCTAAATTGCAGTATTTAGTTGTAAAACAGTCAAATGTGCAATCCAGCTAATGTGCGTGTTTCACAAACAGTGACACCAATGTCTGTTGTGTATGCATAACGTGTACTGAAAATGGGAAACAAATAATGCAACATGTCATAATAAAAGTATTGCACACAAAAATATGTACTAGATAGAAATGACACAAGCAACACACAACACCTCCCCAGTAGCTCAGTCTGATAAGGACTAGACCTGTAGTTCAGTTCTGTAGACACACCACGGTTCAAATCCAGGGACTGCCACTGACATCTCAGTCTGGTTCTACAGTTGTAAACTGCAATCTGAATAGAAATAATACTATACTGCACCGCACACATTTTTCACACAGGGCACACAGGTAAAGAAATAGAAATACTAGTATGATGTGTATAACTACGATAGGTGTACAATTGCTGTATTGATCAGCCCCAGTCCTACAAATAGATGCAAGCTAGACATCCACACTCTGCAGACTGGCCCAGACAAGCCCCCTCAAGTGTCATGCTGTCACACATAGTTTCCCCAGTTACCAAGAAACCTGCACACAGAGAATGTCACAAGGTGTATGTGAAAGGCACAACATACACTCCAGGGCCTGCAACTAATATGTGAATCTGAAATATGTGTAGAAACAGCAATGTAATGTGCTCACAGTTCATCTACACAGGCCCACAGGTGAAGAAATTGGTATAGAAACAGGTATGATGGGTATAACTAAAATAAGGGTACAATTGCTCTGTTGGTATCTACAGCTGTTGGTGTGCTGTAGCAGCCCCATGGCCCAGGTAGAGGGTAAGTGTGGTCAGAATGTAGAGTACTGAATAGTAGTGTACTGAATAATATACTAGATAGCAGTTGTCAATTTAATCTGTTCCCTTCCCCCACCACTCAACTGATCCAACCATCACACTGAAACCAACATGGGTATGTTCCTAAACAAACCTCTACTGTTGGGACTGTTGTTCCATTTGATTTATCATTGTTTAACTGTGTGTATACTAATATTCCCTGTTGAATAGATATTTTATTGCCTGCCTGACATGCCACTAACTGGCATGCTGTTGCAACCTTGAATACCATTCCATATATGCATGGGTTTTGTTTGCTATGGCACTGTTATAATTGCACTGTTTTGGGTAAATGGGAATATCCTTGCATCCTATTTTGACTAATGTTGTAATGTGATGTGCATGACTAACCAATATTCATTGCTAATTTCCATACCATAGTACATATGGAAGGCAGATCCCAGCGGATCCGCATTTCCCACCCCGCCTGGCTGAGGCACCAGGTCCCAGCATGTCTGGGACCCAACCAGACATCCCTCATCTGCTGGTCCTACACCACCATCAAGTAGAACTGCTGCAGGGGATGGGGCTTGCCCCACCCTGCAAGTGGGCACAGTGAGGATGTTGTCACCCGGGAGGAGGTCTGTGGATTGGTGTGCAGTGTCCTACAGACACAGCTGGATGACTGCCTGTGCCAGGTGGAGAGCAGGCTGTCACAGCTAGAGGGGCAGGAGGCTCCTCCAGCTCACCCCCCAGAACAGCCACTTTCGGGCCTGTGAAGGAGTAGTGGTAACTGCCATCAGGTGGGGACATCAGTGCCACTATTACCATCTGGGGGGCTCATGAGCCTCAGATTCCCAACCACCCTCTCCATCAAGATCTTTACCCCATGTGTCATACACAACCCCTGTCTGCTGTCTTGTCTGTCTGCAGATGCAACCTCTCCTACCAAACATCCCTCACCACACTTACCAATAATCCTTCCTTAACATCCCACTCTCACCTTAAAAAGAAAAAAAAGGCATCTGCCCCACAAAAAAAAAATCTCATCCCATACATAGCTCTGCATTTCGCCCAGAGACATGTACCCATCACACACTCTAACCCTACCAATCATCCATATTATATGATGCCCACACACCTCCCTGTAGGGTGTGAGGTTCCAAATTCTAAATTGCCCACATTGAAAGCAGCTGTTGCTGACAAAGAAATGCAGAGCTATGGTCCTTTCCTACACCCGTCCTACTTGTTTCTCCTCTTGTTTGTCCCTGTGTTTGCTCCAATTTCACCACTTTCCTGTATCCCTTTTTTATTTTCTTTATTTGAAATTAAAACGGGTTTATGCAGCCATAAGTGGGCTTAAGCTAAGCTAAGCTCACGTAAGCATCACCTAGCTTGGCAAAAACCCATGCAAACCCAATTACAACTGCTTTAAAGTGCCTTAATCACTCTGTCTCCAACAGTCCCTGTTCTGCCCAGCAACAAAATAAACAGCCCTTGCAAGACTTAAACCCAGGACCCTGCAGACTATAGCTAAAGAAATTTACCACTAAGCCATTTTAGACATAGATAACCTTGATGTTTTCTCAAACATATTATCCAGCACAGTTATTCAACAGTGGGGGAAATGTATTTATATATGTAGATGTATGTATGTATGTATATATATATATATATATATATATATATATATATATATATATGTATATATATATATATATATATATATATATATATATATATATATATATACATATATATATATATATATATATATATATATATATATATATATATATATCTATATATATATATATATATATATATATATATATATATATATATATATAAATATATATATATATAAATATATAGATAGATATATGCATATATAAAAAAACACAAAAATAAATATATGACCAAAGGCACTGTTAATGGGGGTGAAGGGGCCCAAAATAAGGATCTCTTGTAATTATTGATATCATCCCCTCCTCCACAGCTGAACAGATCTGCCTTGCAACACAATAACTAATACTTGCAAGTCTCATACCCAGGACTTTACACAACATAGCTACAACAAGTTAATAGTAATCCATCTCAGCTGTACAAGGTCAGGATGATATCAATAACATATCATGCAAAATAGTCTGTGTACCATAGGGAATGTACAATGTGGAAGCAGTAAACATTCCAATGATACACACACACACACACACACACACACACACACACACATATATATATATATATATATATATATATATATATATATATATATATATATATATATACACATACATTCACATACATATATTACTACTTATAGCTATGTATAAGAATATATATATATTTAGAGGGTGCACAGCATATCGAGCAGCCAGTATTCCTACAGTTGACACCTTTTAAAATGGCCAGTGTTTGATTCTTTCATACAAAAGACAATTATTGCATGAAACATATACTCACAGACAAGTCAAAGGAGATGACACCACACACAAGTTTGCATGCATAGAAATGTTTGCTTGTGTACTATTTCAGTTGTATATGCCATTTCATATAGCAGTTATGTGTTTGAAATACATAATAACAGAGTAATGCAACTCTCAAACAAAACATTTGATACAGTAATCTGAAAGCATAACATATGTTGCTGTCCAGTCCAAGGCCTTCAAGTAGTACAACAGTAAAAAAAAAAACACTTGCCTGGAAGATAAGAATCAATCAACACTAATTAATTACAGATGTAGTTCAGCAGCCTCCGATTACACTCTGTACTCAACCCTTAGGGAAAAAAGAATTAAGCTGTCACAATGAAAATGTATCTGTTACATAACAATGCTTAACTTAAAACATCACTATCACACTGACAAACAGAACTGTCTGTAAGACAGTAAGCACTAGCCACCACTGTTCCCATGGTCAAATGTATGAAAAGGTACAGCCATATACCTTCATGTGTCTTACTACTGATATCCCTCACACACTGTAACAGCCTAGGTCAAAATGGTGCATACCCCTTCCTCATAGAATGACTTACAAGGGCATATAGCAGTGTTACATACACTGACCTCTGGACTGTAAAAGGTCACACATGTTTTGTCCAGCTGTAGTCCTCATATATATGGACCCTACCCCACAATATATGTGGGACTCCTCAACATCACTGGAATGATAGCAGGAATGCCAGCACTAAATAATGATAGGCCACTACTCAACAACCTCTTACTGCATGTCATATGGACAAAGCCTTTTATATAGGTGGAGGACAGAGGCTGGAACACAGGGCCATATTTGCAATGTTGCTGTTATACACTGTGAAAGTTGTTGGTGTTGCAGGATTGGTTGCAACATACCTTTACTCATGAATATGAAGTCAGAAACACAAATGGATGTAGCCATGTACTGATAGCACTGAGAGAGAATGCCACTGATATATCAGAGACAAGACCTGTCTGGTGAACAGACAAAACAAAACAGCCAATCCTCTGGCCATCATGTGGACAGGCCCACAGTTCAGAGCAATGCAGACAGACAGCATTTCATGAAAAACTAGTATGTACACACAAACCCTGAAAAGCTATCAGTATTCAATGCATATAACAATACTACACTGTCCGTAGGTCTGGAACCGTATACAAATATGTAGTTGGCCTGTGTCTGCAAGTCCTTTTGTAAGAGGTATTGCTACCTGCTGTCTATAACACTGCTGCCCACACACAGGAAGGATGTCTTCCATACAGGAAAGGTAAAAGGACAACGCCCACATGATGTAGTAATTTATAGTAGTGGGTTGCCATGACAGCAGTAATTGAAAGTGCTACACAGCTGGCTACATGCAGTTAGCAAGTGCTGAACACTGATTCCTGCAGAGGCCATCATCTGATCATGAGAATCACCTACAAAATCCATGCTGCAACCTATTTAAAACAGCTCAATCCCTGTAGTGTAGCGAGAGAGAGAGAGAAAGAGAGAGAGAAAAATTTAAAACTACAAACTAAACTAAAACAAAAGTATATAAAACAAGGGACACATAAAAGTGTACCTAGAAGAGAGGACAATACTACAACAGGTATGTGAAACATATATGCATGTAATTAAATGTAGTACTTGGTCTGTAATAATGGGATAGATGATGTGGAAAGATTTATATGTGGCATCAAGACTTGTTGTAATGATGTCCTGCTGAACAACTGCTACGGACATAGCATCTGGCCCTGTGGGCAGTGGGCCATACCTGTCAACTGTGCAGATCAGTACTGAATGACAATATGTAAGCCATCATAGTGTTTGTGCTGTACCTCAAGACATGTATATTAGTGTGGCAAATAGCTGGTGCTGGAAGTAATAAAGTTATGATAGACACATGAGTTTTAGACCCCACCACCTGCAGGACAGTCATGTTAACGTGAAATGTATCATGCACAAATGTCATAGGTTTGTTATAGGCTTACCTGAAATCTGTCCCTATATATACCCCCTCCTAATGTTAGGCTGTGTCCACATGTGACACCTGTCTGTTTTGTAGCAAGGCAGAACAGTGCAGCTGTGGAGGAAGGAGAGTTACAGAGTGTGGACCTGATGTTTGAATGCATTATATATATATATATATATATATATATATATATATATATATATATATATATATATATATATATATATATATATATATATATATATATATATATATATACACACACACACACACACACACACACACACACACACACACACACACACACACACACACACACACACACACACACACACACACACACACACACACACACACACACACACACACACACACACACACATATATATATATATATATATATATATATATATATATATATATATATATATATATATATATACAGTAGTAAGCTGGTGCGAAATGGACAGTTATGTTTGATGTGAAATCCATGTTGGGAACACATTGCCCTTGTTTCTGAAGGTGAGATTGGTATGTTGGGGAAGGATAATAGGTATATTTGGGGAGCTAGATTGGGTTGGAAGACAGACAAAACAGCATACAGGGGTGGTATATGACAAATGTGGTGGGTAAACATCTTGGATGGGGAGTGGTGTTTGGAAAGTGGAAGCCCATGAGCCCTCAAATGGAAACAGTGGGACCAAGGTCCTCACCCATGGGCAGTTATAACTGCACCTTCACAGCATTAAAGGTGCCTGAGCTGGGGGCAGAGCAGGAGGACCATGCAGACCCTGTAATTGTGTACCGAGGGCCTCAAGGTAGTGTAGTACATCCCCAAGTATCTGTGGAGCTCCGTATGCACCAGACCCTGGACCTGACTTCAGGTGACAGGATCCTGTCTGTGTGAGCTCCCGGGGGGAAACGAACACCATCCTCTGAGGTGGTTCCATCTGAAGGTAGTGCAGGACCAGCAGATAATGAGGTCCCAGATGTGCTGTGGCCTGGTAACATAGCCAGATGAGGTAGGAGAGGCAGTTCTGCTGGGAACAGACTTCCCAAACATGCTATTTTATCACAGTTATAGAACATATGTGTGTACAATCCAGGATTACATCTAACAGCATGCATAGATATCCCCATTAAAACAAAACAGATTTGGAGCAGTCACATAGCAAACAGAACACATGCATATATGGAGCCATAGTAGCCCTTTCAATGGCATACAGGTGACATTGTTAGCAACAAGCCACCAATGATAGTGTTTCAACATGGAACATGACTAGAAACACATTGCACTATTTGTCACACAATACGATATATGTCCCAACAGTAGGTTTGCTGTAAACTTACCAGTTGAGTTGTCTGTTCAGATTATTGTTGCAGATATGGTGGGGGGTGGCAACAGAGATGTCAATTAACAGCTATTACATCCTTGCAGTATGAGGTCATCAGACCTTTTTTCCTCTTTATGGCTTTCAGGCACCATGTCTAGAGAGCGTTTACCAGTTTATTCCCCCCAGGAAAATGAAGTCGTAATCAACTACCTGGTGCAGCACTACCACACCTTCTTTGGCCATACAGCCTATGATCTGTAGGAGAGGACTGCCCTGTGGAACGAGCTCATCCCCAGGGTAAACGATGTCAGCCTGCATAACCGCAGTTATGATTAGGTCCGACATCGGTGTACTGACATCATCCGCCAAGCCCGTCAACATGCTGCTGCAGTTGGGAGGGACCAGCTAGCCATGGAGGGGAATCACACCAACCAGCCCCTCCTAACACATGCTGAGGAGCACCTCGCCAGCCTTGGGGCACCTGCCCACCAGCAAAGACAAGACCCAGTGGATAGCATTGTGGCGGTGGGTGCTACCCACACAATGGATGAGGAGCATGCAGGTAAGGCCACAGGCACATCAGTTGCTTATCCATCTGCATCTGTAAAGTTTAATCATGCATATGTGAGATAACATATATATATATATATATATATATATATATATATATATATATATATATGTAGTCTGTTGCTACATTGTAGTAATGAACTGATGTGTATAATCTGTAGTAGTGTGGGTTTACTGTTGATGTACTGAAATGCTGCTCCCACCCTGTACCAATGCTACAAGTGTGGCTACTGACATCACATCTGACACACAACTATGTAGCCCCCCCGGTATACCTCTGGGCAGCAGCCAGTAGCTGGTGAGTATAGTGTTGTTTGTTCAGGTTTGCCAATAAACCGGCCATGTTATGGGTATGGTATTTGCCATGCACACATTTAACACACCTACCCATAATGCATGCTGTACATGTTCACTTATTGTTGCTGCTAACTGCACTACATCACAGTGGTCACCATGGTGGCATATCTAAAGGGTATGTAACAGTCCAGCAATATAATTAACAACTTGTCATTCCAAGATGTGTGCACAGAGATGAACATAATGTTGGGATAAATGGGCTACAGTAGGAATATATCTGA
This sequence comes from Protopterus annectens, assembly GCF_019279795.1. Classification (NCBI taxonomy): domain Eukaryota; kingdom Metazoa; phylum Chordata; order Ceratodontiformes; family Protopteridae; genus Protopterus; species Protopterus annectens. Next base: position 863,708,807 of record NC_056729.1, read on the forward strand.
AACATCACCCTTATACAGTGCTACAGCAGTGTATATACCACTATTACAATGGCAACTGTTACAGATCTACACAACGGCATATCACAATACCACATTCTTCAGCCCTTACAACCTGCAATGTGGTCCTAACATGAGCAATGAATGTTTAATATGGAATCCTATATTAGGACAACAAATGTGGGGAATACGTACCTTCACAAAGACTGGAAGCATATGTGTGCACATACTCCAAATAACATATTGTGGCAGCAGCTTTTGAGGTATTGACAGAATTCACTCTTCATGAGTATGCATCTTAAAGCAAGTACAGGTCCTCAATGTCACACCAAGAAATGGTCTGCTGTCCAAGAAGTATGTCCATCACATTTGCCTACTCACCTGCAACAGAGGCAGCCGTGGCTTGCACGCATCTTACAAGCCATGGAATAGATCCCATACCCAACAGGTAGCATGCAGGAGTGGGACATGTAGCCTTACCTCACCATTGAATATCCCATGGCAAACAGTGCAGACAGTCATGTATATGACGAGAAGTATGGGACAACATTAATGTAGAAAATAAATAGTTGGCCATCCAAGACTGACGATGACACATGTTGCAAACTGGTCATGGTGGCTGCCTAGAAACATGCCACAACACTGAGGAAGTTGAGGGAATGTCTAGCAACTACTGGTTGTGCAGTGCCTGTGTCAACAATTGCCTGGACTTTGCATAAGTGTGAACTATGGGTTAGGGAAATCAGATGGGACAGTTGTTCCACAGGAAACATCAGCTAGGGCTAGCTACAGTTAGCATATGCATAACATCAAAAGTCCCCCAAAGGCATGTGTTGTAATGTGTAATGGTGTACCAAGACCAGGTTCAAAACCTACAGACAGTATCAATTAAGATACATGTGCTGCACAAGCAACACCTCACTCCACCTCAGGCCCACCATCTCCATCTGTACCTTGCTGGTGCCAGTGTACACCTGAATGTTTGCCATTCATTAGCAGGGACTAGGCCCATACACATGGTGTTCTGAATTTGGGACACTGCAAAATGACACTCATGTGTAGCCCATAGTTGTCAAGCATCTGCAAAAAGGCAAAGGATGGGGATGGGTGTCATCCGGAACCCCACAAGAGTGAACTGAAGCAGACATCCAAAGCTCACTAAGAATGTCTCTATCTGCACACAGTCAAGGTCATGATTTGTGGAAGACATAACCCTGACTCCACAACAATAGTGAAGGCACTGTATGACCTCCAAGGGCTGTGCATGAGTTGACCTTGCAATCGTGCAGAGTTGGAGAACATTTGTAGGGCAGACTGGCCAAATACTGGCAAGTGCAGATGGGCCATGCTAGTATACCCCTTCCAGGTATAGTGATTGCTGTAGTACACTTAACAGTTGGTGCAACAAACCATCATGTTAAGGATGTGCACACTTATGCACCCACATATTGTATGCATCTCAATCAGCATCTGCACAACTAACACTTTTGTTTGATACTACATTTGATTTCACAGGTCATATGTCACATATCAAGTTTGTGTAATTGTAACATATGCAGTATTGTGGCCCCATGGCATATCAGGGAAGAGGGTTCCATGTCAATAAGGGTGTGTACACTTCTCATAGCCACAGTAAGGTTTGAAGGTTGGCAGTGTAATTGTATTTTATTGGTCATACATGCACCGCTGATGATGAGATCTGCAAATCAGACATCAGGCATTCATTATTGACATCTGTCCACATACAATCCCAGGTATTTGTTGGACAAACACATAGGGGCTGTGAGCATCAGAGAAAACATAACTGACACACATATACACATTCAGCAATGGCATGTACACCTGTGAGGTATGGTGCACAGTACATGCCAGCATGCTGAACAGGTGCAGAGCAATACTGTGTACATGGGTGCAGTGTGTTACAGGGGAAGGGGATCACCTACTAACACAGCTCATGCATCACAGAGATGTAATATGTTGGTAACAGAATTGACTATACCTGCAGTGCATGCTGCTGAGTGCCATATGTCATGCATGTTGGCAGATGGGTAATGAGAGGTCTGTGTGTAATATCTTTGTGCAACCTCACCTATAAGTGTGTGTGTGTACAGTTAAGCAATGACGTACAGGTCTTAAAATGCATTTCTTGTTTTCCCCTGACAGGTGGCGAGATGGGTCAGCATCCCTCCTGCAGGCAAACTGAAGTTAGTGTCCATACAGACTCTGACAATGATGATAGGTGTGGTGAGACACAGGCAGGGATGTCAGGGGATGAAGCTATGCCATCGTTTGACATCCCACTGTTATCCACCCCATCCCAGCACACAGTCACATTACCTATATATACCCCATCACCAGTGGCCATAAATGAGGGACAGTTGGTGGGTGGTGGCATGGGACAGGACAGTGTGGTGACTATGGCAAGTGTGTCTGGACACAGCAGCCATAGCCGGATGCCTGGTGAGGTACCACACAGGCAGATGTACAGGGGTGCTCGTAGGAGGGCTGCTGGTCATCATGCCTCTGGCAGAAGTGCCACAGCTGGTGTCACCAGACGCATGTTTCAGGCCATCATGGAAGAGCAGTCATGTATGGAATGTTAGATCGAGGGCTACTCATTCTGCTGTTATTGACAACATCCATCTTGCAGGTGCCCACCGTTATTTTGCAGAGGTCCTGGATAGATGATTGGGTGAGATGGTGGGAATCCTCAACCGTGAAATGTCTGTGCTTGACCATATGGTGGGAGAAGTGCGATGGCCATGTGGGCATAGGTCAGCAACACCAATAGGTGGAGGTCATTGTGGACATGCAATAAGTCAGAGCCACTCCCATAGTGGCAGTACCAGCACTGCAGGGGGGTGTTGTCCACACCACAACATAGCAGGTCACGTGCACATCACCCTGGCTGGTCCCAAGAGGGACCCGGATCCAGTGGACATATGTCATCATTAGGAGACAGTACCATATCTTGGCTTGTACCTGGTAGTGCCCGTGGAACCCCTGGCAGGCACAGTTCTCATGTCCATGGCCAGAGATGGTGAACTGTACACCCTGCCAGGTACCGTCTGCAGCTGTCCAACAAACCCCTGTATAGGGCAGCCACATGGCAGAACTGTGTGCATGCATACACACACACATCACCAACACAGCTAGGGCAACCCCATACCTACACACACAACATCTGCACAGCCCAATCAATGATGAAACACCCTAACATACACACACATGATGTCAAACAAATGGCTCAGCCTAGGTCTCTGACAAACCCACAACACACCCTGTGCATATGATGATACCTGTGCCACATCCCTGTCATCCATAATATCGATGAAGAGACAGGCTAATATGGTTCTGATGCACAGGGTGACTGTACTATGGTGTACCAATGTAATGCTGCATAATGTTTTCAGCACTAAAGTTTAATGCTTACATGTCAGGATGTGTAGCTGTCCAGCCATGATGCATTATAGCTGTTATTAACACAGAGTGAATGTTGTCTCCATAATGTATTACATTTGTGTTGTAGGTGTCTATCTGTCAGCAGGATGTTGGTCTGCTGTTGTTTCCTACAAGGGGTATGGCACTGTGGTGACACCTTGACTGTGCCATATCCTGGGTACAGCTGAACACAAGTCACAGGTCTGTATAACAGTTACTGCATGTGTCACATGCCTCATAGGTCTGGGGGTGTATACAGGTGAGTGCATGGTGGCTGATGTCAGCAGCTGTTCTACAGTGGACAATGGTAAGTGCACTAGGTGGTACACACCACATGTTGTTTATAACACACACACAGAGGCTTTGGTGTTGATGCAATACACATAGAACACTGTACACATGGATGTATGTGCTTTTGCAGGGAACCCATTTTAGCCTATGTAATTCCACCAAGACAGAATAGGCACAACATCACATTGGGAAATAATCAGTCTGCTAGTTTAATGTCATTGTCGATGGTACTGGCAGGGTATATGTCCCCTTCCCCAATGTAGCGCAATCCTCAACTTGGTAAACATAGGTGTGCTGGTGTGGGTGGCACAGCCCTACCCTTTGGAGGGTGTGGGGTAGTGTAGAATCGCAGACAGTGTGATTGACAACTACTTAACCTGTTAACATTAACTGTAGAGTATTACAGCCAACTAAGTGGGGCGAATACATTCAACAATAACTGCAATTATGGTGGCTGTGTCCACAAGAGCCACACCCAGCTATATATACCAACTCCAGTATTGCTGTACAGACATACAGTGGGGAAGAGGGCATTTACACATCTACTACTGGTTGTGATGGAATTAATTTCCACATGATGATACCTGTGAAATGTTAGCATTTGTCAGTCAGTTCTCAGATAGATGACCTCCTGGGACATGTATTTTCTGCAAACTGAAGTAGATCCCTTCACATACACATGCACTCTTTCATGGCAACACTGAGACTAGAACCCCCTACCTAGGTACATATTGCTACCAATGTGTGTGGCCTTAATTGCACATGCCACACAGCTTTTAGGATGATGTGTGTCCCAAGTTACTTGTTAAGTGAAGAACATCACCAGGCCTTGTACAGTATGGTAATGGGGGATGGACTGGTTGTTTATGAACAATACATAGTGTGACATACTGTCATATACACATTGACAAAGACATAACATACACACATCTGAGAGACCTGGGTTTATCAGTGCTAACTACCTTTTCAGTGTGTCCATTCTGTTACAGATAAGTTGCACACAGCACATGCATCATTGAGCTGGATAGTGTAATCAGTTGCCTGCATGGTTGATGGTGACAGTGGTCCCCATACGGTGGACCTTGGGACATGTACTGGGGGTACCATGGTGTAAAAACACTATATCCAGCACCCACACCCCACATTGGATATTGTACTCAGTGAAACCCATGATAATACTCTGACATACTGACCATCACACATTGACCAGGGCTGCAATACAACACCTTGTCTATCTCAAGAGTGCTGCTACAGAGATATGCATCTATTGCACATGCCACATGGATAGTAAGGTGATGCTTTGTCATGGCTCTCCTATGGTCATGGTCAACAACATCACTATCCCTTATACTGTGTGGCAAGGTGTATTGTATTAAGAAAATGTGGCCTCAGAATGCTGTATCCTACAAATATACACACTTGCACACATACACACACTTGCCAGGACTCAGAGGGTACCCCATGCCTATCTACCCATTTGTACAACAGTGTTGTGCTGGTACTGCAAGCCCCGGGTATCCCATAAGGAAACAAGTGCAACAAAGTACATGTAATGTCCATTACAGCAGCAGCCATATCTAACTATGGCAATGGGGGGTATAGTGGGTGTGAAGAGCCTCAGGATATTATCAACTACAGGTTTGAAAACAAACAAGCACTCTTATTCTCAGTAATGCACACTGACACATTTGTCAGTACTGGAGTCCATACGTGCAGGTGTCCCTAGGTATGTACCAATATTCTCCATGGAGAGATGGGAAGAGTAGGGGGATGTGAGTACAGTGGTATCATGCCACCTGCCATTTGCCAGCAGGCCATCCATTAACTGATGACACGGGAGTGATCCTCAGGGTGAGAGTTAAATGCAACATCCAATCATCTGGTTGCCTCTTGCAGAGGGCCAGTGAAGTGCTCCAACTGACATGTATGCAACATGCATTACATAACATGGTCACTGTCTGTCTTGGAGACCTGTACCCAAGCATGTTCTGTTGACTGTGGTAGTGTAGTTGAGGTATCCATGGCATGTGGTGCATACAGGGTGGGGATTCCTAGCTGTGGCATTCATAACACAGCTGGGCAGACATGTCAGTGACACTCAAGCATAGATTGCCTGTAAGCAGCCAAGATGGATACCTGACATCTGCACATCTGTACAGAGGACAGACAGACATCAGCTAGCCAACTGGTTATACATTAGGATGAATGCATTGACAGAAAGATGTCTGACACTGATAGGTATGCCATTACTACATGACAGTAGCCCACAATTACAAGTCCTATACACACAGTAGTCTACAGTTAATATCCACATGTCAGATCAATATCCAATAACAAATACTTAATAACACACAGCTCAAACACCAAGAACATGATAGTGAGGACTCAGAGTCCATCTTTGGATGCAGGGGTGTTTGGTTCCAGTACTACACTCTGCAATCTACTCTTACATGGGAAGGCACTCTCAACAGTAGTAATGTAATGATACACTACATGCCAGTGTGACTGCATATAACCTGGGATACTACCCATGTATGAAACACATTCAAAAAGCAAAGAGTGTTGTACAAGCCATATATGCTCAGGTTTCCCAGAAAGTAGACTCATGCCCCTTGCTACTGTCATGACAGCACATAGACACATGTTATGTACATGGAAATAAATACACTTATTAAAGATGTCATTACCCTGCTATTTTATCAGACTGGAATGTGATCACTGGTTACCAGGGTTGTGCCATGCTTAGCAGGTTTCAGCATTGCTCTAGTATAAATGCTAAGCAGATTTGCGCACTGGTAAGCAAAGCCTACACTGTGTAAGTGCCTATACGTTTAACCATACATTAGCACTGCTTACTATCTTGCAAACCCGCACAAACCTGCTTAAAGCTGGTCAAAATTGCCTTAATCACTCTGTATCCAACAGCCCTTGTTCTGCCCAGCAACAAAATAAACAGCTCTTGCAGGTCTTGAACCCAGGACCCTGTACACTATAGTTACAGCAGTTAACCACTAAGTCATCACAGCTGTAAAGATGGTTGTTGTTATTTCCAATATATCTGTCAGTACACATACTGAATAGTATTGAATAACTGCTTTGACTTCTACAATTGTGTAGTACTTGTTAGTGATATTAGTGTTGAATCAAGTATGTTGTTATATCTAAATATACACATAGATAAATACGGTATGATACATCTGGGAAGGTATATACAACAGTTATGTTTACACATAAAGATATATAAATATATATATATATATATATATATATATATATATATATATATATATATATATATATATATATATATATATATATATATATGCACATATATATATATATATACATATATATATACATACATATATATATATATATATATATATATATATATATATATATATATATATATATATATGGGTCTACTTCATATGATCAACAGACCATTTGATCGACATTCATTTGGTCAACAGCTCAGTTGGTCGACAACCTGTATTCAAGGCACTTAACAGGGATTTGTCCCCCTCGCTAATGTTGTGCGACCCTGGAGTTGTTATATATAGTTAGGGGGTATGGGGGGCGAAGCACCCACCTATTTTCATTTAAAAGCATGAAAATACAAGAAAACCTACACACACCCCTAACTATATATATCAACTCCAGGGTCACACAACATTGGGGAGGGGGGCAAATCCCTGTTAAGTGCCTTGAATACTGGTTGTCGACCAAATGAGCTGTCGACCAATTGAATGTTAATCAAATGGACTGTTGATCTTCTGAAGTAGACCCATATGTATATATATATATATATATATATATATATATATATATATATATATATATATGTATATATATGTGTGTGTGTGTGTGTGTGTGTATATGTATAACATTTCTCCATAAATGTAGTGGAGTCATACCTCAGCACCAATAGTCACAACCTCTTAGTGCAAGGGGATGTCATGTAGGAATTCAGGTATAAATGTAGACAGTTGCTACTGTAACAGGGTTGTCTCAGCATAAATGTTGTGTGTGAAGTCACATCTGAAATTGACATGTACGCCATCAGTTACTGACAGACATCATAAGATCATCATTGTGCAGTACCACAGATATCACAGTAATGATGCTGTGGAATACAGCAGAGATATGACCAATAAATGTGGACAGTCTGACACACTCTGGTCAGTCCAGAGGTATACACAGAACCCCTTAGTGCAAGACATGTGAACCAAGCCTGACAAAGTGGATGTTTATAGCCATGTAAATGGGGATATCACAAAAATACTGGAATAGATAAGCTCACACACTTTATGCATTCACACACTCCTGTCTGTCCTGACACATAATAACCGAAGGAGCAGAGGTCACATGCCCACATACAACCAACTAGTTAGTGACATACATCTGTACATCATCCCACTGCTTTGTCTGAAATACACAACAGTTATGGTGGCCTGACAGCAGTACATCTTACAAATATCTGGACATAACATCACACTACGTAAATACACTGAGCTGCTAGGCATGTTACAAAGCACTGTGCAAACTACAGGCAGACTGCCACAACATTGGCCTACACTTCTTATGGGGGAATACACATGTACCTGTAAGTATAGCAGGCTCTACAAGCATGTAATAGAATGGAGTAATATACACCTATGTGAAAGTGCATACCCACAACCAATCTGAACACACCCACAGTCACATATGGTAAGTGTACTTGATATTACAGTATATGGGCTGTATGAACAACACCATCCTCATATGTGCCACTCGCACACCAACCCTACATATACTGGGCCAATACACAGTGTATTCCAATGCCTGACTGTGGTATGAGACATGTGTCGGTCTGGCCCTACAAACATGTATGCCGATAGGGTACCATACACTGGAGCAGCATGCAGCATCAGATAGAACAGGACCAGGAACATAGTCTGTACATAGGCTAAGGTACATATTCACAATACACACTCTGTTAAGAAACACCATACATACACAGACCTCACTACTGTACACACTACAAGAGAATGTCCAGGTTTTGTCCTCAAATATAAGGCCTACTATACATAACATGTCTAGCAGTCTGAAATTTCACTGGCTTGTTATCAGGTATGATGTCAGTAAATAATGATGCACTGAACATATACACCTCTTACTGCATGATATATGTACAAAGGATGACAGAGTTGTGGCTGTAGGCACAAACACAGGGCCAATATTGACATGTTGCTGTGATAAACCCATACATTTACTGATGTAACAGCGTTTGTTGTGACATATGTCTTCTGAGGGATCTGAAGTCAGTAACTCACATGGGTGTCACCATGTACTGACTGCAATCCTCAGAGTATGCTACTGCATTTCTAAAGATAAGAAATGTGTGAGTAACAAAACACATGTAAGACTCCAAACACTGGGCAGTCTACAGATAGCCCTACAGGTGAGAGTTTCCTCAACCACATAACACTGTCATGACAGATATTAAATCATGAAGAACAGCCATATCCACACAAACCCTGTTAAACCAATATTACTTCAAATGTAGAAGAGCAATAGTTACATTCTGTCCTCATGTCTGGAACATCCCCCTCCTGTTTGTTGGCCTGTCTTGACATTGTATGTTGTAAGAGGTATATCCAACTACCCTCTGTGATGCAGTTTGTCAAATACCCACATTAAGTCCTGCTCACAGTGAAGGAAAAGGGCCAACACCCACATGAAGTGCTTAGTTATTGGAATGTGTTTCCATGCAATTGGCTATAGGAATGATACCACAGCTGATGTTCTTCATGTTTCACTGTTGCAGTCATTACATTTGGGTTATCTGCTTGCAGGGAGCCCTCAGTCTGCCTAATTATCAAAGTCTTGGGTCCTGCGTCGGTTGCTGTCTCATCTTCCATGAAGTCAGGGGTATAAAGCATGCAGCCAATGCCATTTTATCAGTCTTTTTTGCCGTGTGGTGCCTGAAGCAGAAGCAGTCCACAAGTGCTGGCCGGCCAACTTCTGAAATTATTGTTTTCGAGTTTCAGAACCAAAGTCTTCAACTAAAGCTAAGTACCCCGTTGGGGAACATTTTTCTTGCTCCTTTCCGATGTCAGTAAAAGTTAATAATTGCATTACTTGTGGAAAGCAAATACCTCATAAAGATTTTCATTCGTACTGTATTCCTTGCATAGGCGCTGACCACGACATACCTTGCTGTCGGTTTTGTGCTTTATTTAATCAGCGCACTATCCATCGTCTGTATATTTTCGCCTCTAAATATTTCGGTTCTCGGTTTAATTATCCATAAATGTCATCGGTTAGCCATCCGACTACCGGGATTCCTAAAAAATGCAAAGATAAAGATAGAGACAGGCCACCGAGGTCCAAAACTTCTGACAAAGCTTCTCCTAAGCCAGTCACCAGTTCGCCGGTACTCAGTGAGGAGATTTCGCAGACCCTGATACTTGCTACTTCTGATTCGCAGGCCTCTACTGAGACCCATTCAGAGTCCGGTATGCAATAAGATGCTTCAACTATGGAACCCGTGGATGTCTCTACCTTGGATGGGTCCGGAGCCACTGTGCAGGCACCTGCTTCTGAGGGTGTATTCAGGCCTATGGACTTGCTTATTAAACCAATGCCTCCTTCTTCACTTAGGCCTAAATCTCGAACCATGCCTAAAATACCTGATGCCTAGACCACATGCTCAGGCCTCTATGCTTAAAAAACAAATGATAAGAATGGCTGAAGATCTAATAACTCTAATCAGGGGAAGCCACCCCCCCCCCCTTCTAAGAAGCCTAGGACTGAAGTTATTTATGAATCTTCTGACCAGGATTCTGTTTTTTCTGATTCTTCTGATGATCTGGATTTGCCCTTATCTACTTATGAGGATTCTGATGAAGAGGACTCTGTTCCCTCTGCTTCCCCTCCAGAGGATTTTTCTTTTGGTGAAACCTTACATACTCTAAGGGAGCATTTCCACTGGGAAAGCCAGGATTTTTCTGATTCAAAAAAGAGGCTTAGGGATTTCTTACTCCTGCCTCAGCATAGGACTTTAGCTATTCCACCTGTACTAGACATTGTTTATTATGCTTTTTCGGAATCTAGTTTGCCCCTGATTCCTTGCCTCCTGCTCCCAGAAAACCTGACAGATATTACAGGGTCCCTGAGTCACACAAGTTCCATTTTAAAAATCCTATTGTGGATCCAGAGACTATTTCACAGGGCCCCAAGGGCATTAATGCTTCTACTGCTAAAAATCTTACCCCTTCTGATAGAGACTCCAGGGCATTGGATAGATGGGGTAAGAAGGTTTACACTTCTGCAACCTTGGCCATTAGGGCTTTAAACTGCCAGTTTCATATGTTAAAGTATCAGCAACATGTTATTGGATTGTTTAAACAGAAAATTATGTTGATTCCTGATTGTGTGGAAAATAAAGAATTACAGAATTTAATGCATTCTGCTGAACAGGTTGGAAAACATACTGTGCAATGTGGATTTGATTCATCAGTGGCCTTTTGCAGGGCTGCTGTTACTGGGTCTGTGCTCAGAAGGCATGCTTGACTTAAGGAGCAATCTTTGCCTGATCATGTTAAAGCTAAATTGCTAGATGCTTCCTTAAATCAGGACCACCTGTTTGGCAACAAGGCTGAGGATGTTCTTAAAAAGATGGAAGATAAAGCCTATGCAAACTGGGTGGGAGGATGGCATAATGGTTAAGGTGTTTACCTTACAAACACAAGGTGCAGGGTTTGATTCTCACATGGGGTAATTGGCTAGGCTTGAAATGGCCCACAAGGATAGTTAGCCTAGTACTAATCTATGAATCTATGTTAAAGATTTTTTACAAGTTCAGCCTCCTAGATTTAGTAGGCATTGGCCCTCTAAGAATTGGTCCTTCCCAGGTCTTTTCAAGCCAAACCCAGACACGGCAGAAACCCCAGGTTTCAGTCCCAGGGGACACACAAGACTAAACAGTGGGGGGTTTCCACACCCAAATCAGGGAGTAGTAAGACTCCCCCCTATGGAAAACTGTCACAATGACTTGCTTTTAAAATTTCCAAGCACTTCCCAAATGAATGCACCTTTAGGTGGAAAGATTGGTCTGCATGCAAAAAACTGGGAACTCATTACCCAGGACAAATGGGTTTTAAACGTAGTGTCCCAAGGATACAGATTTCACTTCCACACCTTACCAACACTAAGCGGGTGGCCAGATCTACCACCAAATCAGTGGGCAGAGGCCCAAAATCAAGTAGTCTCTCTTTTAAGCATGGGGGCTATTCAGCTGGTACCAGAAGAGGAAAAGGGACAAGGTTTCTATTCAAGACTTTTCCTGGTACCCAGAAAAGACAATACATGGCTTCCTATCATGGACCTTTCTACTCTAAATACCTTTCTGGTGATTCCAAAATTCAAGATGCTGACTCTTCACCAGCTGCTTCCTATGTTAGGCAAAGATGCATGGCTGGCAACACTAGACTTCAAAGAAGCATACCTGCACATCCCTATCAGGGAGTCTTGCAGAAGATACCTACGCTTCAAAGCAGACATCATGCATTAACAGTTCTCTGCACTGACCTTTGGCTTATCTACTGTGCCCAGGGTATTCACAAAGTGCCTAGCTCCAGTCATTGAATTTTGCAGGCAAAGAAATATTCAAATATACCCATACCTGGATGATTGTCTAATTCAGGCAGAAAGCCACGACATACTTTTGATTCATCTGGCCTTTGTTCAAAGGGTATTGACTTGTCTGGGGTACACCATAAATGAAAAGAAATCACACCTGTTACCCTGTCAACAAATTATATTCCTTGGAGCAAGCTTGAATAAACTTCCCAGATGGCTTTCCTCACGCCAGAGAAATGGATTCTTTTGACAACCTACGTCAAACAAGTGGCCACAAAAGCCCAGTTATCTGCAAGGCAAATATTGCAAGCCTTGGGGTTCATGGCCTCCTGCTTTCTTCTAATTCCATATGCAAGACTGCATATGAGGAAACTGCAATGGTATCTCAAAAGCCTATGGTGTCAACATTCATAGGATCTAGAAGCAATGATTCCTATCATACCTTGCCTACGCCTAGAGTTCATTTTGTGGGCAGAGGCTTGCCACCAAAACAAGGGACTACCATTCACACTACCCCCTGCCGCCCAAACCTTGACAACAGTCACATCAGATTATGCATGCAGGGCTCACCTGGCAGGGAAGTGCATTCAGGGCAAATGGAACCCAAGTCAAATGCACCTACACATAAATCAAAAGGAAATATTAGCTGTACAGAATGCTCTGACAGCCTTCAAAGACCACATTCTTCCAGGACTACTAATCGTAAAGATGGACACCACGGTCATGTGGTACATAAACAAGCAGGGGGGTACCCATTCTTACCCCCTCTGCAGACTACCCATGGCATTGTGGAACACAGCCTTGAGCTACCAAGTGAATCTACAAGCTCAATTCCTGCCAGGAAAACTAAATACACTGGCAGATGGACTAAGCAGAAACCTTATGGACCCACATGAGTGGAAACTGGAAAATGGAACCAAGAATTTTCAACATGTTCATAGGTTCATAGGTTCATACTAGGCTATCTGCCCTGGGGCAATTACAAGCCTAGCCCGATTTTGTTTGGCTTACGCCACCCCTTGATTTGAGTATACTGTGCCCTTTTTAAGGTTTAGTTTACTGTGCCTCTGTCAAATAGTGACACAGAAGTAATCCCCGGGACAAACCTACGATCCCCCATCCACTCATCAAGATTCTTCTTGAAGAGATTCAGTGAGGTGCTCTGCCTAACATGAATTGGAATTCTATTCCAGAGCGAAGGGAGCCTTTGGGTTATGAATCTGTCCCTCCAGCAAGTTCTATTTATTTCTGTGCTGAGGTTCAAGTCCCTCGAGCGTGTGGCTCTAAGGGATTTAGATTTACTGAGGTGGAGCATGTCCATTAATTCTGGATTGGACATAGCTTTATATGTCAGGCATAGATCGCCTCGAAGTAGGCGGTATGCAACTGAGTAGAGCTGGAGTTTTTTTAACCGAGCAGCATATGGCACCTGCTTGAGTCCCTTGATCCTCTTGGTGAGGTACTTTTGGGGTCTTTCTAATTGCTGCAGGTGTCGGGTAAGATACATACCAAAAGGGGCATTGTATTCTATGATGGGCCTGATGAGGGATGAATAAATGTGCACAATTACCTCTCTTGATCTAGATGTGAATCCTTTCATGATGAGGTGGGCTATGTAGAAGGTCTTTCTAACCACTTTGGCAATGTGGTTGTCAAAGGAGAGATTGCTATCAACTTGGGTCCCCAGATCCCTAATTACTTTCTCTGTACTTAATGGGTTACCGCCTATGTGGTAATTTGTGGGCACATTGTTTTTGCCAAAGGGTATGACTATACACTTTTTGGCATTTAGCTTTAGACCATGGCTCTGGCACCAGTTATCCGTCTCTGTGAGACCTTTTTGAAGGATGTTTGTGTCAGCTGGAGAGTCGATTATGGTGCCCAGTTTGCAGTCATCTGCGAACTTGGTGAGCCATAGTCCTCCCATGTTGGCCTGTACCTCAGAAAAGTATATACCGAACAAGAGCGGTCCCAGGAGAGAACCTTGTGGGATGCCACTTGTGACCGGTTTCGAGTCTGACATGGCTCCAGCAACTCTCACTCTGTGGGTTCTGTCTTTGAGCCAGTTTGCGACCCATCTTGTGACATAGGGGTTTATATTTAAGCTGGATAGCTTATCTATGATGCCCGAGTGGGGTATTGTGTCAAATGCCTTTGCTAGGTCCAGATAGGCTGTGTGGACTACCTTCCCTTCATCTATGGCTTTGGTGACTGTTTCAAAGAAGTCGACCAGGTTCAAAAGGCAGGATCTGCCCTTGACGAAGCCAAATTGGGTAGGATCTAGTGTCTGTAGGTCCCCAATGTCTTTGTTTATGAGCTCCATGATGATCCTCTCCATAGCCTTGCAGACTAGGCTAGTCAGGCTTATGGGGCGATAGTTTCCAGGGTCCGTAGAGGCTCCACCTTTGTGGAGTGGGACCACTGTTGCTGTACGCCATTCTGTGGGCACATATCCTGTAGTGAGGCTGAGATTGTACAGCTGGTTTATTTGAGGGATTAGTTCTTATTGGAGTTCATGTAGGATGCAACCCGAGACACCATCTGGTCCCATGGAAGCAGTGTTTTTTTGCTTTGGAGAGGGCAGCCTTCACCTGAGCATCAGAGATGTTTGGGAGGCAGCCCTCTGCCGGGATAGATACTTGCTCTTTTGGGGGGGGAAGGGGTGGAGAAGTTTGCACTGAACCTGTCTGCCAGGATATTGGCGATGTCTGTGGGTTCAGTGTATTTTTTGTCATTTAGAATCAACTCAGAACAAGTCTGGGAGTTGCATCCCAGGTTCCTAACATAACTGAAAAAAGCCTTATGATTGTCTTTAGTATCCTGTGCAATTTTTCTCTCGAAGCTGGCCTTGGAGGATTTTATGAGGGATCGTAATTTTTTGCTAGTACTGATCAGAGCTGCCTTCCCTATTAGGAATTTTGCTCTATCATGTAGTAGCTTCCTCCTTCTGTTGTACAGTTTATTTATGGCTGGGGTCCACCAGACTGGATGCCTGCCTTTGGATGATTGGGTCTTGGTTTTGTTTGGGATAGCATGATCCATGCATTCCTGGAGATGTCCGTAGAATGCGTTTATATAGGATTCTGCAGTTTGGGCCATAGTTTCCAATGGCCCTGGGGCCTTGAAGGATTCCACTTCAGTTTTGAGAAGTGAGAAGTTCACTTTTGAGAAGTTTTTCACTGTGGTTTTCTGGGTTGGGGGTGGGGTCGGGATGTGGATATCCAGTGAAATTAATTTATGGTCTGATCTTACCAATGAGGGATATACTTCTGGTATGGAGCATAGAGTACCCATGTTGGTAATGATCAGGTCTAGTATGTTATCCCCTCTTGTGGAAGTGGTGACTAGTTGTTCCATAGCATTTCAGTTTATAATTTCCAGGAACCTTTGGGCTAAGGTGCTGGGGCTTGAGTAATGCTCCCAGTCTATGTTTGGGTAGTTGAAGTTGCCCAATATAATGGTGTTCGGAGAGATCTTCATGTTCTCCAATGTTTTCAGGAAAGCCGAGTGGGATTCCTGACTTTGAGAGGGTGGTCTGTAGGATGCTATAAACTAAAAAGCAGTCTTGCCCACTGTTAGTTGCACATGGATGATCTCCGATACTTCGTGCAATGCCACTAACCTGGAGGTGTGGATATCCTTGATAAATATGGAAACTCCCCCTCCTTTTGTGGTTTGGTCCGGGTTTTGGGGCCGAAAAGCATGATATGAGGTATAACCTGGTAGTGCTGCAGTGCTCTTTGGAGCCTTGAACCAGGTTTCTGTCACTGCACAGATATCGATGTTCTCCATACTGAGGAGAGCTTCAAGTGCATGCATCTTGAGGTTAAGACTTCTGGCATTTAGCAGCATTACCCTTAGTTTCTTGTTCCTTGTGCTGTCTATGGAGGTGGGTTTGACTTTTGAGCCTTGCCTAAAAAAGGCACTATGGGGGTGGCAAGAGCCTTTGCCCATATCCGAAAGCCCAGTGGTGACAGGTGCAAGCCATCCCTAGCGAAGCAACGTGGCTTGTCGAGCATGTCATCCCAGGCTGACAGACACTGGATCCCCTTTGAATGACACCAAAATTTTAGCCAATTGTTAAAATCGATCATTTTGTCTTTGTACTGTGGCATCATTCTAGGTGAGGGTAAGATGCTGCTCAAGGTCAGGGTCATACCAGCCTGGGCTACGTGATCAGAGAGCTCCTCTATGTCTCTTTTCATGTAGTCCAGGGAAGTACGAATCAGGTCATTCACACCAGCATGTACAATGACTGAGTCATATTTGCTTTGGAGTGACCTGAGTGCTTGCGTTATGTGGCGGATCCTAGCACCCGACAGGCAGCTCACTGTGACCTTCTCTTTGTTCAGCCTGGTGAGTGGGACGTCAGTGTGTCTGACAATAGAGTCACCTATTACAAGAGTATCAGGTGTGTTATTCAGCCTTAAGGGCTGTGGCTGCTTGGCACACTGACTTTGTGGGCTATGTGTTGTGCGTGTTTTGTTTTGGGGTAGCGTTTGCTTGAATGTCTGCTTTGGAGGCCTCTGTTGCTTAGGTAGATTTTTATTTAGAGCCTCTGAGTATGTTTTTGTGTATTTTTGTGCTTGGTTCGCTGATGTGGTGGGACTATGTGATACTGGAATTGTATTGTGTGAGGTTACCTTCTCCTCCTGACTGGTTTCATCAGTTTTGAGATGAGAGAGCTCAGCTTCCAGTTTGGCTATATGGTTGCATCTCTCACATATATTTGAACCTGTTTGGAGGAGGAGAGGGTTGTCCATGTACATGAGACAGTTGTAACATTGCCTCAAAATTCCCAGATTCACCAGCTGGACTGGAGAGGAAACCATTGACTGACCTTTGAACATGCTAGAGTAATATAGGGAAAGTGAATTAAGACGGACCAATAGGGGTCAAGGTAATCGTAGAGAGTATAAGAGTAAGTAGTGCTTATGGTTTAATAGTGCTACCTTGTAAGATTACTTATTTGGACCAGTGAAGGGCCTTAGAATGAGAATATGGTGTTTAATTTGAGAGATAGAGCAGTTCTAAGGGAAAAAGTGAAGAGCAGACTTTGTGGAGCCAGGAATAGTTTAAACCCAATTAGGCGGCGCTGCCCGTTGTTGCACTATGCACAAAAACGCACAAAACCGCGCAAAACATGGTTTTAAGAGAGGGAGATCAAGGAGTTTGCAATTGACCCAAAATGGCCAATAAAACAACAGTTTCAAGGCAGTAACCACTCCCACAGGGGCAGGCAGGCTGCTCAATGTTTATCACTGCCACTGATGAACAGAGAGACTTCCCTTTAGCCCAAGCAAAAAATGGCCTCCAAGAAACTTACAAACAGTTCAGAACAGCAAGCCTGTAACTGAACTTTTTTAAATCTCAGAAAAGTGGGAAAAAAAGCAAGATTTTTTTTGTTTTTTTGTTTCTTGAAAATAAAATGGGGGAGCCCAGATATAGATCTGTTTGCCTCCCCCCAGAACCATCAATTGGACAAGGATTCCCCACAAACTAGCTTGGAAAGTGGATGGTCTATCTTTCAGCTGGAAAAAACTATCAGTTTATGCCTTTCCTCCTCTGCCTCTGCTCTCCAAAGTACGACTAAAGATCAAACAGGACAAGCCAAGGATGATCTTAATTGCACCAGACTGGCCACGATAACACTGATACCCCCTCCTGCACAGTGTGTCATGCTTGGCCCCATGGCACCTGCCTCAGACTCCTTTCCTGTTGTCTCAGCAGGGGAACCAGATTCTGCACCCTCAGCTGCAAACTGTAAACCTAGCAGCCTGGCTAATTACCTAATCTCTCCTTTACCACCCCTCAGCAAATCAGTGATGGCTATCATTTCGGAGGCTAGGAGGCCTAGTACTAGAAAAATTTTATGATGCAAAATGGAAAATATTTTGTACCTGGAACCAATCTCAAGGGATGAGTGCAGCAGTGCCAAATTTGCCTCAGATTCTACAATATTTGACAGAGATGCTTCATAAGGGCTTGTCCTTTTCCTCCATTAAAATCCATGGTTCAGCCATTTCAGCTCATTATAACACAGAGCCTTCCCTCTTCTCTCTCCCACTGCTCAAGCAGTACTTCAAAGTGGCCAAAAATTTAAGGCTACCCAGGAGAGTGCCAACTCCTGCCTGGGACCTTAACTTTGTCTTGGAGAAACTCACTCTTCCTCCTTTCGAGCTGGCTGCTACTGCAGATTTAAAATTCCTTTCCTGGAAAACAGCTTTCCTTTTAGCAATCACTTCTGCAAGATGGGTATCTGAATTACAGGCCCTTATGGCAGTGGAGCCTTTCATCATTTTTCATGCGGACAGGGTGTCCCTCAGAACCAATCCCTCCTTCATGCCCAAGGTGGTATCCAGTGTGGCTCTTAATCAGTCCATTCATTTGCCTACCTTTTTTTCTAACCCACAGAACAAAGGGGAATGGATACTGCACTCCTTTGATGTGCAAAGACAACTTAGATTCTACTTGGACAGGACTAAACCTCAAAGGAAATCTGAACAGCTGCTGGTGGCATTTGCTGCAGAGACAGAGGGGAAATCTATTTCAAAGCAAACCATTTCAAAATGGATAGGCCACTGCATTCATTTCTGCTATAAGCACCATGGAAAACCTATCCCACAGGGCATCAGACCCCATTCGACCAGGGCTGCATCTACCTCTACAGCCTTTCTCAGGGGCGTACCTAAAAGGGACATCCTATAAACTGCTACCTGGAGTTCTGTACATACTTTCACCAAGCATTATCATTTGCCAATTTTCTCTAA
This sequence comes from Protopterus annectens, assembly GCF_019279795.1. Classification (NCBI taxonomy): domain Eukaryota; kingdom Metazoa; phylum Chordata; order Ceratodontiformes; family Protopteridae; genus Protopterus; species Protopterus annectens. The sequence continues at coordinate 863,727,931 of NC_056729.1, forward strand.
ATCCAAAGCTGGTTTTGCCTCTGCAGTCTTGCAGGGCCTTATAGCTGGTCCTAATTTTATTTAAATTCCTCCACCCAACCTTAGCTTTGGGAATCTACCCAAATGTAATGACTGCAACAGTGAAACACAAAGAACATAATACAGTTGTGTACACTTACCATAAATGTAGATGTTAGAGTGTATTCACTGTTGCAGTCCTGGTTACCCTCCCTACAGCCTCCTGACTGATATTGTCTATAACTCTATTCTTGTTTACTATGCTTAAAACTTTCTGGTGTATTTGCTTTTTGTTGGAGGTGTAGCCTTGTATATAATTGCTTCCCATTATGGGGGTACCTGACATCAGGGGCAAGAAAAACTGATAAAATGGCGTTGGCTGCATGTTTTATACCTCTAACTACCTGACGTCATGGAAGATCAGACAGCAACTGATGCAGGACCCAAGACTTTGATAATCAGGCCAACTAAGGGCTACCTGCAAGCAGATAACCCAAATGTAATGACCGCAACAGTGAATACACTCGAACATCTACATTTATGGTAAGTGTATACAACTGTACTTTCCACATGCAATTAGCTAGTGGAGGACTGCAATTCATGCACAGGCCATCAGCTGATCATGAACATCACTTACAAAACTCAAGCTGCTGCCTAAGAAAAGCAGGTGTACTTTTCCACATCCACCAGAGAGGGAGTAAGAGAGACAGAGACAAAGTAAGAAAGGAAGGGAGTAGGAGAGTAAGAGCCAAGCATGTTTGAGTAGGATCCATGGGTGGACAGTGATATCTGGGCACTATGCCGGTTGCCTATATTGTGTACTAATCCATACTGTCACATAGTAATTGCACATGGCTGTACACATTTATGGCTGAGGACTGTTGACAACAATCTCTACAATGTTTGGAAAATGTTGGCCTTGTAATGTTGACAATGGAACATGTAGCTCCTCAATATAATGATGTGTCAAAACCCACATTGCATTGGACCCTGTCATTACACAATCACCCCAACAGGACACTGATAACACACACACAAACTTACCAGTACTGAGTTTCAAACCCCTACCTGACTATGTATTGCTATTACATTGTTATGCAGTTATTGCATGCACCACAGAGCTTACATGTTGAAGAGCTGTCCAAATGTATCTTTGAAGGTGAGTGACATCAGTGACAGTGATAAAGGAGGGATAAGGGAAGGGTAGTACATGTGACTGTCCACAAAAGCAGGTGTTAAGGAAGACACAACCACACTCTCTCAGGGAGTTACACACATTATCACAGTTGGCTGGGTCAGGAGTAGAACTCCTACCTAACTAGCTTGCTACACTGCAGTATTACACAGTTATCACACATGCCACAGAGCTTATCAGGCTGATATATGGCCAAAGGATTATTTCAAGGTGACTGACATCAGCAGGCGTGTTACAGTAGGGCAATGGGAGGTGTAGTGAGTGTGAATGCCTTCAAAATCATTAATCTCCACACAGACACACACATACACACACACACACACACACACACACACACACACACACACACACACACACACACACGCACGCACACACACACACTTGCCTGTACTGACATGCATCACAGGTGTGTAGTAGTTGACTGTGCCAGAAGGCTATACAAGGCTAGGCAAAGGGAATACCTTGGCATCAGGCCACATGACAATGGTCTCCAGTGTGGCTCAGAGGTGTAGACCCTGAACTGGCCCACCCAGGTTGGTACTGTATTCACCATCCACTCATTTGGGTTACTATTGTGGTTGGCCACTGCTGTGCAATGCTTGTATGTGATCTATATTCCATAACATGGATAGTGTCTGGGTTGTGCACATGTCCCACATGCATGTTCTGTGATATGTGGAAGTGTACTTGGGGTCTCTGGGGCATGTTGTGTGGACAGATTGTTATCATCTGATGTGGCATTCTTGACCTCATGTTGTGAGACCAGGCTATAGAACTGAGGTCATTCCTGCACCTACACTGACAGTATGATACAGGTATTCAGTGGAGATAGAGGCATATGTCCATACAGGGCATGCGTAAAATGCATGGTATTCCCTTTGTGGGTTACATTTGCAGACTCTACAGTTGTTGCAGGCATCCAGTGGGGAACATAGCAAAGGACCACTGTAAGCATTTATTTGCCTATTGTAGGGATGGAACAGGGTGCCATGTCCTTTCACTTGCTAGATAACATACACTCAGTCAGGAGATGTTACACATCACAGTACATTCTGATGTCAGTGGTAGTGTTGTGGTCAACATGCATGCAGTCCACTGCAATAACACCATGGTTACTATCTGTGGGAAATATGCAGGGAACTACCAATATAGTGGTTGTTGCCTAGCCAAGTGTGTTTGTGTATGAGACATGGGTGGAGAGTGTTCTCTGAGTAATAGAAGGGTTGCCTGTATTGTTCATCAATCCATAATGTCACATGTAGGGCTATGGATTGTCCACACCAGCCTCTCTGCTGTTTGACATCTGTTGTCCTTGTAAGGTGGACATTGTGACATATAGTAGGTTCTCAATATAATAATTTAGCAAAACCCACCCCACAATGCATCCTGTCATTACACAATCACAGCACCCTCCACACAGGATACTGATGACAAACATAAACACACACACACACACACACACACACACACACACACACACACACACACACACACACACACACACACACACACACTTGCCAGTACTGAGATTCAAACCCCTACCTATCTGTGAGAAATATGCAGGGAGCTACCAATATAGTGGTTGTTGCCTATCCAAGTGTTATTGTGTATGAGACATGGGTGGAGAGTCTTCTCTGAGTAATAGAAGTGTTGCCTATATTGTTCACCGATCCATAATGTCACATGTAGGGCTATGGAATGTCTACACCAGCCTCTCTGCTGTTTGACATCTGTTGTCCTTGTAAGTTGGACATTGTGACATATAGTAGGTTCTCAATATAATAATTTAGCAAAACCCACCCCACAATGCATCCTGTCATTACATAATCACAGCAACCTCCACACAGGATACTGATGACAAACACACACACTTGCCAATACTGACATTCAAACCCCTACCTAGCTATGTATTGCTACTACAGTGTACTGAATTTATCACATGCGCCACAAAGTTTATTAGATAGAAGTTGTCTCATGGTACTTCTAAGGTGAGGAACATCACCGGCCCATGTAAATACTGGCATTGGGTGATGTTGTGGGTGAGAGATCCCAAAGATAATTTTACCCTAATCACACATTTACATTTGCCAGGGGTGAGGTTCAAACCTCTATCTAACAGCCTTTATGGACCATTATGGTTACACATTTACCACATGTACCACTGAGCTGACATGATATAGGCTTCACAACAAATACTTGTAAGGTGGATGATATATGCAGGACTGCTAAAGTCAGGCTCTGAGATGTGTACTGGCTGTAAATGGGGACAAAATCTTTGAGGTACACACACAAACACTTGCCACAGATGAGATTTAAACCCATACCTGTGTAGTTACTGCTACTGCATTGTTCCGCATTTATGGCACACACCACAGAGATTATAGGGCTAACCTTTCTCCAAAGGTATATTTCAAGGTAGATGACATCAGCACGCTTGCTAAAGTAGGGCAATGGGAGGTGTAGTGACTATAAATGGCCTCGGAAGGATAACTCTGTACACACGCACACAGAGTTCCCCAGTTGCCATGTCTGGGATTAGAACTTCTACCTAACTAGTACATCACACTATAGCATTACACAGTTAGTGCACAAACCATGGAGATTACAGGGATGAATCTTGTCCAAGGAGCTATTTCAAGGTGAATGACATCAACAGGCTTGCTAAAGTAGGGCAATGGGAGGTGTAGTGACTGTGAATGGCCTCAAAAGCATTGATCCCTACACAAGCAAGCACACACAGAGTTTCACATTTGTCATGTCTGGGATTAGAACTCCTTCTTAACTAGTATGTTACACTAGAGCATGACGCAGTTATTGCATGCACCACAAAGCTTCTAGGGCTAGCCCTTATCCAAAGGTGTAGTTCAAGGTGAATGACATCAGCAGGCTTGCTAAAGAAGGACAATGGGAGGTGTAGTGACTGTGAATGGACTCAAAATCATTGATCCCTACACACACACAGTTGCCGCACCTGGGATTGGAACTCCTACCTAACTAGTATGTTACACTATAGCATTACACAGTTATCACACACGCCAACAGCTTATAGGGCTAGCCCTTATCCAAAGGTGTATTTCAAGGTGAATGATATCAACAGGCTTGCTAAAGTAGGGCAATGCAAGGTGTAGTGTCTATGAATGGCCTCAAAATCACTGATCCCTGCACACTCAAAGTTTCACAGCTACTATGTCTGAGATTAGAACTCCTATCTAACAAGTACATCACACTATAGCATTAATCAGTTATTGCATGCACCACAGAGCTTATAGGGATGATCCTTCTCCAAATGTGCATTTCAAGGTGACTGACATCAGCAGGCTAGCTAAACTAGGGCAACGGGGAGTGCAGTGTGTGTGTGAATGGGACATAAGCCATTCCTCTGGAAACACACACACAACACTCAGTCACACACAACTTTACATTTGACAGGACTGTGTATATGACTGCTAGATGAATAATGACTTATACTGTCATGTTACACAGTTATCATAAGCACCGCAGACACTATAGTGCTGAGGGCTACCAGAAGCAAATGTCTGCAGTGATAGACATTGGCACATCATGTGATATTGGCCAGTTGGATGTGTGATGGGTGGGGCAGGCCTCATGATGGGAAGCTCTTTGTCACTGTTCTGTTTGTGTATATTTGACCTATTATAGTGTGTTGTCCTTAGATATATGTGTGTATTCCTATCCGATGTGTGTAAAAAGCATGACTGGTGTGGAATGTGGTGTGTGTGCACAGACATCTGCGACTGACAGATATGTATAGTCCACTGTTGTTGTCAGACCTGGGCTTCATTTCTGTACATGTGGGAGCATGCCCAGTATGGCCCTTCTGTATTTTGTTGTCAGACATGGGCTTCGTTTCTCTAAGTGTGGGAGCATGCCCAGTACAACCTTCTACACTGAATGTGTGAATCCATTCCAGGTAGGCTATACTCCAGTACAGGCATTTGTATTCTACACCTACAGCTAGCAACCTGTTTCTGCAGGATATCTGTAGATAGGTTGACAATATGAAGTCACAATGGGCAAAGGATAGTGGGATACTGTAACTAATTGTGGCTGTGCTGCTTCTGCTACATGGTTTTGTTGTTAGAAGAGATATTCAGACATATATACTGTTTTACACTGTGATGTATTATGTCATCAACTACTGACAGATATACTTATTTGCTCACAGTAATTTCCTGGGGAATACAAGATGAATGAAGCTGTGTCCAGTATTGTGGTATGCAGCCTACATATTCTTACACACTCATGCCATTCTGGAGGGGAAGCTGCAGACACTTGCTGATGGGTCTGTATAAATGGTCCAGCACCTTGGTATTGTGGTGGCTGAGGATCCCATGCTTGTATATCTACAGACGTGACAGAATGGCCATATCCTGCTGTGGCCATATTTCTCAGCTGTACAAATTCACACAGGTTACATGGGGTGGGGCTCATATATCTGGTCAGTTCCCCTTCACATTGTGGTTTACGAGCAGGTTTCTTGCCACCCATTCATGGGTTTGCAGGCAGGGATAGTATGGGCACACATCAGAGTTTCAGACTTCACACACTCCATGGTGTCCATGCTTCTACCCCCTTCCCCTTGTTATTCTATCTTCTTCCTAACATTATGCAAGTGATATTTCATAAGTATCCCTATAGTTATCACTTCATCCCAGCTGTATTTAGGGGTTGGTCAACAGTTCATGCAGTAGGACATGGTGGACATGCTACTAGGATTTGTCGACATGGCCTTCCATTTGTGTTCTGTGGAGTGTGTTATGTTGTTATTTGGGACTCCATGAGATAACATACATTGGCAGTACTGGTGAGACACAGGCCTTTGACAGAGTACTGTAGGGCATTTGGTAGTGATGCAGGCCATGTCTAGCAGGCCAGTGCATTCTGGCACTCCTGCAGTCCCAGGCTGCAAGCCACTGGATTCCACTGGGGTGACAGGGTAGGTGTGCAAGCTGTTAATGGCAATAGTTTCTGTCCTTATTAATCCATTGGTGTTGATGCTGGCAGGGTGCTGTTTACAACTAGGGACACACCTGCATGGAACACCTCTTCGGCATGCTGCATTTTGTGGGTATTCCTATACAGAAGTAGGGGTCATGTTGTACTCATTCCCAACAACAGGGATATGACCTGTGATGAACATGTGGCTGATGGTGGGGTGAGCTGTGTGCATGTGTGCTATGGAAGCTTCTTTCAGCTGACTCACAGATACACGCAGAGCATTCCTCTTATGCTGGCTTGTGTGGGGACATCAGTGGCTTCTCAGTACTTCATAACTGTGTGTTTTGTGGTCTGCCAGTGTTTGGCCAGACTACAGCAGTATTCCATACTACACTGACAACTAATGTGCTGCTGACCTGTATGTACAATTCCAAAGGTGTGTCCATTGGACAGTAACATTTTATACACTCTCTGTCTAGGGTACTTCAACCTGTGTACTGTGTGTATGTCTGGGCCCACATTTATGCCATCTCCATTTTTCAGATGGTGACAGATATTACATCCAAACAATTAGTATGGATTACTGCTGGATTGGGTTTTGCTGGAATGCATTGTGTTTGGCACTGCAGTTGTCAGAACTTGGCCCTGTCATCAACAGTACTGGCCATAGGCCACCGTGACACAACCCTCCATGCCTACACGCTGACCACTTCCACACAATATACAACACATAACAACCTAACTCACAGAGCCCTGCATATTGTACACATGCAACAATCTATCCTGCTAATTTGGCCAGCTCTGGTAATCTGTGATCCACTGTTATTATACCCACACATACATTACTACATTTCTACATAGGATTGTGGGGGGGCACACCTGACAACTGTAAACATTTGCTATGACTGTACTGGTATTTCAGGTACTCTGTTGGCTTCCATTTCATTCTGTATTCTGACCTATCATGCAGACTAAATGCATAACAGTGTAGTACAGATCTTAGGTTTTATTGACCTACATTTCAGTTTCAGACGTCTTACCCTTCAGAACTAACATCCAATTGCCTAACCTGTTGTAGTCTTCTGTTTAGGTCTGGAGGGGGGCTGTTCTCCATTGCAATCAATCGTAGGCCTTAGCACAGCCTTTTTTGTGGTCATCTGTACCTGTCCTGCTGGCTGACACTGTTGTTGGGTATGTGAGCCTCACTGACATGCATGTGTGTGTCCTATGGACACACATTTGTCCCACCACATGTCCTGCAGTGGGATTTGTCACCTTGTCTAGTACTGCCTACTATGTTGACACCAGTATTTCTTATGGATTAAATGGTGTCCATATAGGCAGGCACCAGAACCGTGACTTGAGCATCCCAAACACACACTCTATTATGATTCTGGTTTGTGCGTGTGCCTCATTATGGAGTTCTTGTTCGGGTGTGTGTGCATTTCTGATGGGTGTCATGAGCCATGGCTCCAGTGTGTAACCAGCATCCCCTACTATGTGACCATATGAGATGTTCCCACTGGCAAATCTCTAGTACAACTGAGTCATATGCCAGATGTGGGAAACATGATAGCTTCCAGGGCTGCCAGCGCATACATTCATTATAATGCCATGGGCATTTCAAATGACCTGGCAATTGATGGAGGGGAAGCCCTTGCGGTTTATGTAGACACTACCCCACTCACCTCGTGGTGGTTTGGTGTGTATGTGTGTGCAGTCTATAGCACCCACTACCTCAGGGTGTTTTGCTGTTTGGTGGAAGAGATGCATATTGCTGGACAACACCTCACAGGTTTTGTGGAAATATATGTGCTCACCTGCATGTGCTGACATGGCATCCAGGAACTAGTGGAGTACCCTGGATGCTGATGCATGTGAGATCCCCATGATATCCCCAGCTGGCTTTTGGAAGATACCTGTGGCTAGTATTCTTAAGCCTACACATACCTTGGCATCCACTGGGATGGGTTCCCCTCTATTGGTTCTGTGTGTGAGGCATGGCCGGTACAGCTCAACAATTTTCTGTAGGAGGTTCCTGTCCACCCTATAGTGCTCCACTATCTCCAGCTCATGTAGCCCCTGGTAGGTTACCCTGGGTCTGTACACTCTTCTCCTCACTGTGGGATGGTCATCAGCATTCACATCCTCACTACCCTCAGCCTCTTCCACATATTGATTTATGAGAGCGAAAGCAGCCCCTATCATTTTGTTGCTTTTGTTAGGTAAAATTCCCCATTTGTGTACACCGGTGGTGCAGAGTTTGTGAGAAAAAACAGAATGAAAGGTGTTTGCATAGTTTATAGTAGTGTGCTGGGCTGGGCTGTTGCCTGTGTAATTGGCTGATTCTGATACATTTCACCTGCCAGCTATGCTAGTTCTCCTTGATTACCTTCCTACTGCTGTTTTCTCTTCCCATTGCCTTCCTGATTAAGCCCTGAGGCATGCTGTGCAAACACAGTGCTCAGATATGAACAGAGCTGCTATTTCCTATTTTTTTTTTTTTTTTTTTTGTCTTACATCTCGGTGTGAGGCATGCACACCCGTTTAGGCAATGTAAATACTGTTAAGTAGCTTCAGACACACCCCCTTCCTTAGCTGTGCTTAGATAAGGGCAAACATGGGCCACAGAGCTCCAATAAGCTTACAGCATGCATGACACACCCCCTTATGAAGTCATCTAGCTCTTAGGCTTACACCATGGTATTACTTCACCTATATTGTTAGGTGCAAGCTAGCACTGAGGGGAAATCTGTGATTCAGTATCATTCCCCTCATTTGCATATAATTTGCATAGAATTGACTGCTAATGCATAGTTACAAAACCATGCTCAGCCTTCCCCCTTAGCAACCACTATTCCATGGTCTTGTTGTGTTATGCATGCCATTGACTATTATGGTAAAATGATGATTTTGGTTTAAAAGCTTATTTCCAGCTTTTTTTATTATTTTCGGGCCGATCCCATTTGCGCACCACTGCCCTACGCTTAAACGGCCGAAATCTATCAAAAAAAGTTATTTTTTATCATTTTGAAACTAATTTTTATGCCTATGGTCATATATTTGGCCTTTGGCATGCCTAACCCTAATAATACATGCCTTTTTATGAGCTGTCATGCCTCCATTTTGTAGTTTGCAGAAATGTATTCAACTACTGGCTAAATACATTTCTGCAGTCTTCACTATTCCTGCACAGATGCCTGCCTGCTTCCTGGATCGCTAATTCACCTCATTTGTATGGTTTTCACCAGCAAATGAGGTAATTAGCATACAGGGGCTGTGTCCATGCAGGAATAGTGCAAGAGCATTCGTGCACGTTCCAGGAGCTCATTCTTGGATTGCACGTCAGCCATATTGCCTGAAGCAGCTCTTGTACTATTCCTGCATGCCGTGCAAAGCTTGCTGAATCCTCGGGATGGAGTTTACATTTTTCCAGGTTTATTGAACTTTATTATTTAGAATTTCAACATATTTTGTATTTAAGTTTTTAAGTTCAGACTGACTGATAATATCATTTGGTTTAAGATTTAACTTTAGTGTGTCTATTTTGGCCTGTAGTGCATTCAATTCTTTGTCCTATTCTCTTGATTTACTAATATACCAGCTTGCAACTGTTCCATTTATGTGCGCCTTTAGTGAATCCCACAGGACAATGTCAGTTACTTCACCATTCATGTTTATTTCTAGGAAATGTTTCATCTCTTTAACATACCACTCCATAAATCCTTTAATAGTAATAGTGTATGCTGGTATTCTGGTGTGCTGTATTAGATTGTCAGTTTTTAAACTTATAGTAAAGATTATAGCATAATTATCTAATAATGCACATGAAACTATTGAAACTTCTCTGATATGTGATAACAGATTGAGACAAAAATGTTATCAATATTTGTTTGTATTCCATATCTGTATGAATAATGAATAAATTGTAGTGAGTTTCTTTTCTTTAGCTTATATATATATATATATATATATATATATATATATATATATATATATATATATATATATATACTTTAAATTTATTTCATTTAAAAAAAATCATTAATTGCTTGGCTGAAGATGTGATTCTCAGCTTTCTATCTGCAGTGAAATTATATATATTATATAGTGTCTAAATAATTTTTTGCGTTTTTAGCTCCAACCCCTAGAATCCAATAACAGCTCACCAATGCATATATTTTTCTGTTCCTCTCAGTTATAACAGTGCTTAACATACCATTTTTATCAACATAGGCATCTTTAACTTTAGACATTACTGTTAAGTTCTTCCATAAAAGAGGGTGCCTCTTCTTTTAGCTCGAAGGCCAGAACCTGCTAAAACCAAGTAATTCTTTAATGAAAGTTTATTTACACCTTTATGAAGTAAACGTGTTTCCTGTAAAAATACTATTTGAGCTTTATGTAATTGCAAGTGTTTGAACAGACTCCTCCTCTTTACTGGATTATTCAATCCATTAATATAGATATGCATTTAAAATGAGACATTTATATAAGAAAAAAAAACAAGTATAATGAACTATAGAACTTATTATATACTTTGTATATAACAATCTGAAATCTTTAGCTATGGACAAAACTTTTGAAACAAATAAAACATTACCTAATGATATAACCCTAAAACATTCTACCATGGAATAATGCATTCCTAGTTTGCTGAAGAAGACAAACTACCTCTCAGACTCTCCATTAAACTAATAAAGCTTAGCTCATGCTTCTGATTCATATTAATGTGTCTCCTATTTTTACTATGCAGCACCGTAAAAAAAAGCCCATCAGTAAGGTATTATGAATAAGAAAAGTTAAACAGGTGTTCAGTATCCTTATTGTAAGTTGACCAAACTGAATATCTCTACAATCATCTTTCCTTGTACCTCACATTAACTCCCTGGTCTACTATAGGAAAGAAGTCATTTGTTACCTTCATATTTATTAATTTACAGGTCAGATGATTTTATATTGTTTGTATTGTATTTACTATGTGTAAAGTTGGTCATAAGTTCATAAATTAGTACAAGGCTAATTGTTCTTGGGGGTAATTCCAAACCAGCCAATTATCCCACGTGAGAATCAAACCTTGCACCTTGTACCTATAAAGTGAGCACCTTGACCACTATGGTGACTTCTCACCCTTGCAGATATATGTATATTCTTTAACTATATATTTATTTACTTATTCTGATCTCTTTCTATTTCTGTTTCTATACTATGTCTTGTGCTATTACTATACTCCTAGGTTTTATATTTTAGCCATAATCCTAGTGTAGAGTGCTATATAATAGAACATTGATATGTCCTCTTATATATTTGATACTCTTAAATCTAGTACTACTGTTAAAATCAGTCCTATTTTTTCCTTAAATGTTATGTCTAATAGTATCTGAACAAACATCTGAAAATCTTCTATTTTAAGTTTCACATTTCTATAATACATTGTTCGGAGATATTACATTTTGTTATCATTAAAAAGAGGCAATAAGAGAGAAACACAATCCTGTTTTTTATCAGAAGTGTCATTCTATAGCCTAGTATACAAACTAACTTTTTTGTTATGCTGCTAACATTCAGAACTATTTATTACAGAATGACTGTCCGTTAACATTCAAAACAGAGCACTGTGATTGGTCAGCCCAACCAGCGTGCCTGTTGTAAATTGAGAATATATCAATGGTAAAAGTCTGGCTGCTTAAGTATCATTGAGTGGTCAGAATTTTATCTATTGGTATGTGTAGACATGCATAAGTCTGAAGGAAATAAATGGTATGTGTAGACATGCATAAGTCTGAAGGAAATAAAGTCTGAAATTGAAATGCATGTCATTATTTACTGACTTCGTTCCTCATAAAATTTGTGGTTTTCTGACAAATCACTGAGGAACAAAGTCACTTATTAATGACATGCATTTCAGTTTCAGATCAGACTTTTGTTCCTTCAGACAATGCCCCTCCTTTATTTAGTCCACATTTCTTAAAACAAGAAAAAAAGCTGTAACTTCCTGACAGTTTAGAGGTACTTAAAACAGGAGAGAAAATACAAGAAAAATTCAAGTATGTTCTGCAAAACTAAAGAAACTTATTTCCTTGTATTTTCCCTGTCTCTCATACCTCTAAACTGTCCTTAGGTTACAACTTTTTTTCTCCTCCCCCAAAAAAATAATAATAAGCAACAGAAATCTTCCTATCTGTATTGCTCACTTTGCAAAGCACTGATGTACTGTGGAAACATGGGAATGGAAGTCCCATACACATGCACAGTACATCAACAAAGCACCGGAATTGGGAAACAACATGGAAAAATACCATGGTACCATTATGCAGAGACATTATTTAAGAAAAGTAAGTATTTTTTTCTTAAATAAAGTCTTGTATAGTAGGGCTTTGCTCTCATGATTAAACCACACCAACTGTGGGTAAATCTTCAGTATGCCACACCCACATTGTCAGTTATTGCAATAATAACTTACAGTGGCTTAAAAGCAATTGACCATCTTTTGTTTATTATCTAACTTTTATTCATTGACATCTTAGCATATGATTTAAAATACTATGATTATTTACGTTTAGACAGGAAGAAGTAACTTGGACAGTTCTTAGAATTTTAGAACTCCTGCAGCATTATAAAAATGCACATGATTCTAATTAAGCTGATTCCAGCTGGTCCTCGTGACAAGGGCTTGCAAATGAACAGTTTATCAACTACAAATCACACAAAAACATTCATGAGTGAGTTCAAACCACCTCTACTTTATACATCAATCACTCAAACCCTTCCAAACCACTGAAAAACAATAAAAATCATTTCAAGTATATTAACCACTAAAAAGCTATTGCATTTAAATAAATAACATTTACTGATTTATTAAGCACTATTTGTATGAGATGTTTAATTTAAAGCAGACTTTCATTTTTTTAAGGAGACATAGCATATAAACTTTCATTAAAAGAATGACAGTTATGTGTGATCTGCATTTAAATTGTAAAAGTGAGTCTGTTACTCTAGTTATCTGATATCACATACATATATAGATTAGATCTAGATATAGATATAGATATAGGTATAGGTATGTATGTATGTATATGTTCTATCTGGGAACAGATCATGTCTTCCTACCTATACTTCTGTTTACTGCTGATGTTAGATTGCGATGAAAGTAAAGCACAAATGGTCAGAGGCATATATTGTACAGCTGAGGGTCAAGGGGAAGAAACCAAATCAAATGTCAGGTTAACAAATGGATAAAATTCACACAGAGGCAGATTTCACACAGAAAGAATCAAACAAACAAAACCGCAATAATGAGAAACAAATGCTGTTAGATGGGAATAGTAGTCAAAGTAGCACTCTGTCAGTAATCAATTCTATCACGGCTCTCCTGACCAGGCCATCACAGACAAATGAGTAAAATGCTGATGTCTGACTATGATGGAAAATTAAATGAATATATATTCAGATTACTTCTGCAAAGCCAGAATAATTGTTTATTTTGAACAATTGACAACAGTGTCAGCACTTTCATCCACAGACAACCCCTGTACACAGCAATTAAACAGAACTTTATTTGCCACATATGCCTCAGATGTCAGAGTAAAGAAATAAAAATAACAATTGGACACAGAAATTTTCTTTTACATTCCCCCACACAGACGTGACCATCAGTTACAGCCACTTGTATGACTGTGACTATACACTTTTGATATTTTGATAGTGATCACATGAATGCATAAATATATAAATATCTGTCATAGGAATGTATCATTTTCTCTGCTCACTGCTGTCAAAATACAGTGCAACCCATGGAAGAGTCCCACACCACATCTGTCTCAACTTCTTATCACTTATGAAGAATGCTAAAAAAAGGCAGCGAAAGGAACAAAACACACACAGCTATTACATTTATATATCTTGAAACTTTCTAGAATAACGGGCTTGATAATCATATGCTTTTTGAAGGCTGCTAAGTATGAAACTCATGTGTCAGCATTATTTAGAGACTGCAATCCTCATTGATTTGCAAGAGAAGCAACAAGCTTTACAAGGAATTGACCAATGTACAAGGAAAAAAAATCAGAGAAATTCTGTGAAATCAGGGGCAACTGAAAGCATCTGCACACAAGACATGCGCATCAACACACAGACACACACACACACACACACACACACACACACACACACACACACAAACGTATAATATGCATATGTGACCATTGCTTAAAGACATTTATATGACTGTACATCTCATATCAATTGCAGTCAAGGAATACATACATACATAAATTACTGGCATACAAGAGTTTATCTTATCAGCTCACAGCTGTCAGAATACAGTATGCAACTCACTACAACCCCATACTACTCAACCTCTTAGCTCATGAATCAAGGAGAAAGCTAAAATAATGGAGGACACTACAACCATGATATACTTAGGAACTTGCTAGTATAATAACTTTTGCATTAACATGCTTTTTGAAAGCTGTTACAAATGAAACTCAACTGTCAATTATCATTATTTAGTGACTGCAATTCTTAACTTTTCACCAGAAAATCCACACACTTTACAAGGAGCAGACCAAAATAAGGCATAAAATCTGAGACATTTTGTGAAACAAAGGACAGCTGTGAACATTTCCACTCCCCCCCCACACACACACACACACAGATGTGACCATTGATCAAAGCCACTTGCATAACTGAACACCTCAGATCTTTTATTGCCATGAATTGAACACATACATAACCTCCACCCCCATATGTCTCAACCTCATAGCTCATGAATCAAAGAGATAGCTAACATACTGATGATGCACAATGGTCCAAAATCAGAGACAGCTACAGCCATTAGAAACTTGATAGTAGAGCAAGCTTTCCTTTAGTATTTTGTTACTTAGTGACTGACTGCAATTCTCACATAATTGCCCGAAAAGCAATAAACATTACAAGGAACAGTCCAAAATATTTAAAAAACAGTCAGAGACATCCTGCAAAAATCAAAGACAGTTGAGAGCATCTGCACCCCTCCACATATGGAAACACACATTCACTCATACACACACACACACACACACACACACACACACACACACACACAGAAACACACACACACACACACACACACACACACACATGCATTTGCATGTGCACACATGCAGACATACACACACAGTCACACAAGTGATTTAAGTAAATTAAATACTTACAGTCCTACGTACTGATAGTAGCATACATACTGTCTATAAAAAATAAAATATGATTTAAAAAATACTTGCTCCTCTATACTTCAAATTAACTCCTTTAACTTCCTGCAAAAACTAATGACAAATAAACCAAGTAGATGAAGGCTGCCTTAAACCAAAAACTAAATTAAACAGAAAACAAATAAGGCAGTCAAACATAGCTAAAACACATGTATTTATTAAATGGTAGTGAGTGCTTTTGTACGAACACTCAGTACTTCATCAGACCATACAAGAACTAAAACTAAACCATTTAAATGAAACAGTCAATAAAACAATAATTAAGACAATAAATAAAATCCTTACTTCAGTGAATCAAATTATGAGCCTTCAATACAGGCTTTGAAGGTACATAGCCATTTAAGCCTGTTACTCTATGTGCAAGTAACCAATAATCCATTTAGTCTTAGCCAGTTCCAATTTATTATTTAGCTCTCCCCGCTTTTATCTTAATAGATCAACTGTAATGCTGAGTAAACAAAACTGTGCCCAAAATTATCATGCACCTGCCTGTACAGTGCTCTAGTAGGATCTTTATTCCGTATATATCCTACATGTTCTAACATTCTCTCCTTAAATGGGTATGTGTTCTTCCCTACATAGAAGCAAATACAATCTTTTCACCAAGCCAAATACACCAAACATGAAGTGGTACAATCTGCAAAGAAACTTGGAGTAAACTTAAAACTACTAGTGAGGCATACAAAAACTTTCTCCTCCAAAATAGAGCTACAAGTTCTACAACCCCTACATGGGTACGTACCTAACCTATCAGACACTTTGATGTTTGTATGCTGATGCTTACCATAACATAACTGCCTTTTCAGTGTATAACTATTCTTAAAAAGAAATGAAGGATTAGGTCCAACAAGTCCCTTAATATCATCATCGGCCATAAATATTGGCCAATTCTTCCAAACAATACTGCATACCTTACTAATATCACTCAGAAAAGTTAATATAACCCTATTCCTATTATATCCAACTGACATGTTATGGTTAACATCCCCTTGTCCAGCTGAATAAAAAGACTTAGCCCTACATGTACATGCATCACCAGGGTCACTCATGCATATAACAATCTTTTTGTTTGAATATTCTCTAACCCTAAAATCATCCTGTAACTGATAAACAGCTTGGATGAACATTCCCTCATCAGTATGCAGCCTACACATTCTATAGGCTTGACCTTTAACTATATTATGAAAAATATGGCCAGGATGCAAACTGGTCTGGTGCAGCTGCAGAAGATTATTTCTACAACAGGGTTTCCTATATAACAAAGTTTCTACACCACCTATTGGTGTTTTTACAACTCGCACATCCACAAAATCTATCTCATCAAAGGTAACACCACATTAGCAAACTTCAAAAAAGAAGTAGTAGTATTTAAATACATTATAAATTCATCCAAGTCATACAAAGAACCTCCACATAAAAGAAAAATGTCATCCATGAACCTTTTATATAACTTAATGAATTGACTGACCCTATTGGGACCAAGTACATATACCTCTTTACATTCTGCCATTACAAGTCTGACATAGCTATTGGCACAGGCTGTACCCATAGCCATGCCAATCTTCTGCCAGTAAAACAATCATTAAACATAAAAACATTATATTCAAGAATTAATTCCAATAAAAAAGATATCAGCACCAATGAATCTGATGAATAGGAACCATATTTCATTAAAAACCAATATAACAGCATCTATACCAACAGAATTGGGTATAACTGTGAACAGTCTAGACACATCTAAAGTAACAAACAAGCACTCAGAAAAATCAAGGTGACCTACTGCTTCATATAAACCTCTTAAAAAATTCCCTATCCTTAAGCACAGGAGGAATCTTCTGCACCACTGGTCCCAACTTATCTTGCACATAAATAGACAAAGGCTTGGTCAACCAGCCCTTCCCTGAAACTGCTTTCCCTGATAGAGACTGCTTTATAAGTATAACTATTTGCTTGGAAGTAGACATTAGAGGTATAGACAGTGACAGAAGTGTGGGATCCACTGGAGGCAGAGTACAGTGGAATTTATTTAGGTTGTTAAGTAAATGAAGGATGTTTGCTTCTAACAAGTACCTAAACACAGGAATATTTGGAGGAGAAGTGCCACCAGTGTTAAAGAAAAAGGTTACTGATTTATGTTCTGCTTTAATAAGGGAGATTGATACATGTGGAGATTTGAAATAAATGGTCATATTTGTGAGAACATCAAGGACAGCCCCTAATAAGATTGTTCAAAGGGTCATAAGAGATTACTAGGCCAAAGGCTCAAGAGCCTTTACAAGCCTAACCAAATATGCCAGTTTTATGCAGTATATGGACCTTAGGGGCAGTAGGATGGCATTGATTTGTGCCTATGCCTTGAGGTTACAAATTGCCCTGTCCATAAAAGACATAGGTGCCACTCCATGTATGAATTTACAAATCCCCATCCATCACTCCAGATTGGTCTTGAAGAATGCCAGGGAAGGACTCTGTTTAATGCGAATGAGAAGACTATTCCAAAGAAGGGGCCATCGCTAAGACACATATCTGTCTCTCCAGAATGTTCTGTTTAATTTGATGACTAAATTTAGATCCCTAGAATGGGTAACCCCCTACCCATACTACTTGTCTTGCGGATATGTAATAGATCCATCAAGGCTGGATTTGTGAGTGCCTTGTAGGTCAGACATAGATCACCCCTTAATAATTGATAGGAGACAGAGTAAAGGAAAAGGGCTTTCAGTCTATCCACATAGGGCATGTTGTTAATACCCTGTATTTTCTTAGTAAGAAAGCTCTGAGATTGATCCAGCTGTTGTAAGTGCCCAGTCAAGTACATTCCAAATTGTGCATTGTACTCAATTATTGGTCTAATGAGTGCTGTGTACAATGGGACTATAATCTCCCTGAATCTGGATGCCATACTTTTCTAATAAGTTCTGCCACATAGAAGGACTTCCTCACCACTGGGGATATGTGACGGTCAAAGTTCAGGCTACTATCTATCTGTGTACCTAGATACCCTCTCCTCTGAGTCTACTCTTAGGGGTGTGTCATTAATGTTGAAGTTAGCAGGGATATTTGATTTCCCAAAGGGTATGATAATGCATTTCTTCACATTTAGTCACAGGCCGTAGTTCTGACACCAATCATTTGTCTGATTTAGACCTTCTTGAAAGATATCTACATCATGGGGGATTCAATGATTGCACCCAGCTTACAAACTTTTTCATCCAAAGGCCTTCCACATTGGCCTTGGCATCGAAGAAGTATATTCTAAACAGGAGTGGCCCTAGCACTGAGCCCTTTGGCACACCACTAGTAAATGGCCTCTTGCAGGAAGTGGATTCACCCACTTAAACCACGTGTCCTGTCCATGAGCCAATTGTCTCTCCAGCTGGTGAAGTATAGATTTATGCCCAGTTTTGTAAGTTTGCTTATAATACCTGAGTAGGGATTTGTATCAAATGCCTTGGCTAGTTTAAGGTAGGTGGTATGTACTGTTTTGCCCTCATCCTTGGCCTTAGTGATTTTCTCAAAGAAGTACACGAGATTCAGTACACATGACATTCGCTTGACAAAGCCAAATTGGGTCAGGTTCAGTGTATGAAGGTTTCCTATGTCATTATTTATCAAGTCCATGATTATTCTTTCCAGGACCTTACAAATAAGATTAGTCAAGCTTTTGGGTCTGTA
Source organism: Protopterus annectens (assembly GCF_019279795.1). NCBI lineage: Eukaryota > Metazoa > Chordata > Ceratodontiformes > Protopteridae > Protopterus > Protopterus annectens. Next base: position 863,747,008 of record NC_056729.1, read on the forward strand.
ATATCGGTTCTATATTAGAACATTGAAGTTTCAGAATTTCAAATGTTCTAATATCGAACCCTATTCAGCGAACGCTGAAAATAGCGAAGCTGCAGAAAACCGAATTTTTTTCCCAGGGAAAGAATTCAGTTGTCCGTTTCTGTCGCTTTGCTATTTTCAGTGCTGTGGTGGAACGTTATGGGTCAGGTTCAGGTAAGTTTGCGATTGTGTGGACGTGAGGGTTAGGGTGGGTTAGGTAGGTTAGGGTTAGGGTGCGGGTCAGGTAAGTGTGCGATTGTGTGGACGTTAGGGCAGGGTAGGTGAGTTAGGGTTAGGGCGCGGGTGAGGTGAGTGTGCGATAGTGACGGACCTTAGGGTTAGGGTTTGGGTTAAGGTAAGTGGTGTATGTACAATTTAGTGTAGGGTTAGATGTAAGATTTTAGGTGTATGTGTGTGGATTGCTGTTTGTTTGGTGTGCTTGTGTTGTGTGTATGTGTTTTGGAACAGCAATTTTTTTCCCAAGGAAAAAATTTGCTGTTCTGAATTTTCGATGTTGTCAGCTTTCACTAAATTGGGTTTGATATTAGAACATTCGAAGTTATGAAACTTTGATGTTCTAATATAGACTCTTAATATCCCAGGTAAGTTGACAGTCCTCCCTTATGCAGAGGTATGACTGTAGCTGTTCTTCACTCTATCAGAACAAAGCCAGTCTGGATGCTGTGTTTAAATAGATATCCTATTGGGTCTGATAGGTCCTGATTTAAGCTATTTAAAAGGCAATCTGGTATATCATCGGACCCCATTGCAACCATGCTTTTAGCTTTAGAAAGCACAGTGCCTACCTGTTCATTGCTAATAATTAGCAGAAGAGTGGTGGAGGGTATATCTTGGAGGAGAGCTGGGGGTGATGGGGAATTGAAATTTTGCTCCCATTATCAGCCAGCAGATTCACTATATCTTCTGGCTGAGTATAGGAGATGCTATCTATAACTAGTTCTGCACATTGTTGGGTGTTACCTTTAAGACTGCAATCATAACTGAAAAATACCTTATGGTTATCCTTAGCTTTGGAGGTTATTTTTACCTGAAAGTCAGATTTTAGAGACTTTATTAGTTCCATGAGTCACTTGTTTATACTAATGATATATATTGCTCTGCTGTGCATATTCTCTCTTACTTCGCTGTAAGATTTTATTTCTTTTTGTCATGCAACCTATGTAGACTATGAGTCCACTAGGTTGGCTTGTTGCTGCAATTTGACCTGGGCTTATTTTGGTTTGGAACTGTCATTTCTATGCACTTGGCTATGTGGTTGTATAGGGATTTTGTGTACTTTTCTGCATAGGCTTCTTTTTTTTACTGGATTTGGAGATGCTTGGAATCTAGCTATGCCATCTCTTCATAAGAGGTAGTTTGCCTTAGAAAAGTTGTTACATTTTTTGAGGTTCAGTGGGGGTCTAGTTTTACCTTAATTTCCAGAGAGACTGCTTTGTGATCTGATCATCTCAGTGAGGATATCACACATGGAGCGGAGTGCAGTACTCTCCCATATTTGTGAGTACCAGAGCTAGGATATTTGTTCCCCAGTGTGAGTGCTGACCAGCTGCTCCAGAGTATTTGAATTCACAAAGTGGAGAAGTCTTTGGGCCTGTATGTTAGTGATTATGTACTCATCCCAGTTAATGGAGGGGTAGTTAAAATCACCCATGAGTATAGTAGTGGGCTGGATGGTGAGTAATTTAAGTAACTCTAGGTATGATGTGTGGGTTTCTTGGTTCATGGTGGGGGACCTGTAGCTAGCTGGATGGTGAGTGATTTAAGTAACTCTAGGTATGATGTGTGGATTTCCTGGTTCATGGAGAGGGACCTGTAGCTGGCAATAATATAGTAATGGATTTTTACCATAGTTAGTTGGACATGGAGTAGCTCGAGCATGTCAAATTGTTTGACCAGCCTTCAGATAAGTCTATCCTTTATGTAGATAGATACACCTCTGTCTTTTACCCTTTTGAGTTCAATTGGTAAATGGAACATATGATAAGCATTATAGCCATGCACTAGAGTGCTTACCATGGCTATAAACCATGTTTCAGTAACTGCACAGACGTAAGCATTTTCCAGGGTGAGGAGAGCTTCCTGGGAGTGTAGGATCTTGTTGAGACTCCTAACATTGAGTAGTACCACATCAAGCTTCTCCTGAGTAGCTTTTGTTATCTTAAAAAAATATTTCTCTATTTGATTAGCTTTTGTTATCTTAAAAAAAGATTTCTCTGTTTGATTATGCCTAAAAAGGCATTACAGGGGTGGACGATGTTTTTGTTAATATCAGAAGGTCTAGAGGTGACATGTGGAGACCATCCTTGGCAAAGCAGCATGGCCTGTCAACCATGTCTTCCCAGGCTGACAAATATTGGACCACTTTGGAATGACACCAGTAGCTAAGCCAGTTGTTGAAGTCAATCTTTTTCTGTTTGTATTGTGGCATCATCCTTGGAGATGGTAAAATGCTCCTCAGTGTTAGGCTTACAACTGCCTGTGGCACATATTGTGAGAGTTCAATCATGTATCTCTTCATATAGCCAAAGGAGGTACATCTCAGGTCATTTACACCCACATGGACTATGAGTGAATCATAGTGGTACTTAGGGGTAAGTGACCTGAGTGCTTGCATGATCTGACAGATCCTGGCCCCTGACAGACAGCTAACTATAACCTTATCTTTATTCAGCTTTGTAAGGGGACATCGGTGTGTGTCTCACAATGGAGCCATCTATGACAAGAATGTTGGGTTGTAAAATGTTTTGCCTTATGGCCTTGGTAGTTGAGACACAATGAGATGTGGCTTTATGTGTTGTGCTGGTAAATGTCTTGTCTGTGTGCATGTAGAGTTTCTGAGGACTGCAACTGAGAGGCCTTCGAGGTTTGGGTGGGTTACATGTGAGTACCTTTGCATATGTGGGTCTGTGTCTGGTCGTTAATCTGTGCAGTGAGTGGTGTGTGTGTGTGAGCAGCTGACAACCTGTTTGTTGCATTTTGTGTTTGTATGTAAGAGTCTGGCCTACAATGACAATCTGTAACTACATATCTCACATACTGTATTTGTTGGAGAATTAAGTGGTTGTCAGTGTACATGAGGTAATTGCTACATTACCTCAGGATCTCCAAATCTACCAAGCTAGAAACAGAGATGGTTGGAAAGTGCCCATCCATGGTCACAGGTCTTACTCTACTTGCAAGGGGTAGAAGTGGAGAGGGTTTATAACTGTATGGGGGGTGCTTACTTAATGTAATCTCCTGTGAACCCAAACCAGATGTTCTCTCAGCAGCGATAGTTCTGGGTGTTATTATAAGGTAATACAGACTTAAATAGTCCAAAATGAATGCATAAGTACTGCTCACTGAGCAAACTAGTTGCCTGGTGAGTACCATGGGATAGAGAATGTTGGGATACAGACTATTGTAAAAGAGAGTTAACATTTATAATCTCAATGAAATATTGGTCATTAAGACCATTGTCAATGTAGGTCAACCGGTTTTTGATGGCTAGTTGAAGCACGTCATTGAAAGGTTCGGGGCTTAATGGGAATTTCAGCTATTAAGATAGCTATCATGCTCAGAAGGGGACAGAGAGGCTGTTTTATAGCTGACTGTAATATCACCATAACTGCCAGAAAAGCTACAAACTTTACAAGGAGCAGTCCAAGGTATTTAAAAAAAAACAGAGGTATCAAAAATCAAGGTCAGTTGAGAACATCTACATCCCTCCACACACAAACACACACACACACACACACACACACACACACACACACACACACACACACACACAAACACGTAATTTGGAAATTTAAGAGTTGAAATTTGTTGCCCTGAGGAAACTGCCATGAATTAGTGATTTTCATGAGAAATGTTGATACTGCCTCACAGTTGCCAATAAGTTCATAGGTTGGTACTCGGCTATCGGCCCTAGGGCCTATACAAGCCTAGCCATAACAATTCCCTGGCTATTTCTTCCCACAGTATTTACTTCCCAGGACCCATGGTGATTGACTTGATCCCAGGGGTGAATTTCCTTTCTCCCATCCAATCATCAAGGTTCCTTTTGAAGAGGGCCTAAGAGGCACTCTGCTTGACATGTATAGGCAGTCTATTCCAGAGTCTGGGGAGTCTCTGGGTCAGGAACCTATCCCTCCAGCATGTTTTGTTCATTGTGATGACAAGGTTTATTTCCCTGTAGCGTGTGTCTCTGATGGATAGGGATTTCTTGTGTAGCATGTCCAGCATCTCTGGGTTTGACATGGCCTTGTATGTTAAGCAGAGATCACCTCTGAGAAGATGATATATGACAGAGTATAGGTGGATTTTTTTAGACGGTCAGCATAGGGCATCTGCTTTAGGCCTGTAATACTTTTAGTGAGGTATTTCTGCGGCCTTTCCAGTTGTTGCAGATGTCTTGAGAGGTACATACCAAATGAGGCCTTGTATTCTATAATGGGTCTAATGAGGGATGAGTACAGTGGGACAATGACTTCCTTTTTTCTGGATGAAAAGCCCTTAGTGATGAGGTGCGCCACATAGAAGGATTTCCTGACTATTGTGGTGATATGGTTATCGAAAGTGAGACCACTGTCCACCTGTGTCCCTAAGTCTCTTATCACACATTCAGTGTTTAGTGTAGTGCCACCTATGTGGCAATTCACAGGTACATGTTTTTTTCCCAAAGAAGATAACTATACATTTCTTGGCATTGAGGTTGAGCCCATGGGTCTGGCACCAAGCATCTGTTTCTGTAAGGCTCTTTTGTAGAATATCCCCATAATTTGGGGATTCAATAATGGCTCCCAGTTTGCAGTCATCTGCGAACTTTGTTAGCCAGAGTTCCTTAGTGTTGGCCTGTACTTCGGAGAAGTAGATGCCAAACAAGAGCAGTCCCAGGACAGAACCCTGACGTACTCCACTTGTCACTTGTCTTGAGCTGGATTTGGAGTCAGCTACTTTTACAGTGTTGGTTCTGTCAGTAAGCCAGTTGGCGACCCATAGAGTAACGTAGGTATTAATGCCCAGCTTAATAAGTTTATCTATGACTCCAGAGTGGGGAATGGTGTCAAAGGCCTTGGCGAGGTCCAGATAGGCTGTGTGGACCACCTTACCCTTGCCCACATCTCTGGAGACTGATCTGAAGAAGTCAGTCAGGTTCAGAAGACAAGATCAGCCCTTCACAAACCCAATCTGAGTGGGGTCCAGTGTTTGAAGGTTGCCAATGTGTTTGTTTATAAGTTCCATGATAATACGTTCCATGGCCTTGCAGATCAGGCTCATCAGACTGATGGGCGGCAGTTCCCGGGATCCAAGGTGGATCCCCCCTTGTGGAGTGGGATGACTGTAACTGTGCGCCACTCAGTGGGCACGAAGCCTGAGGTGAGGTCTGAAGACATGATTTGTCATTAAGTTCAGGAATAAAGAGAGTGTTTTCATTACTTTGAAAGCATGTCTTTGTAACTACATATATTTAAATGTGTTCAAGTTGCCTCAAGTTCAGGCATTTTGTTTTTCTTGTTAAGTGTTGTAACATTCAGTAAACTACTTTAATGTGTTTCACATTTGAAATGATTGGGTTGGAATGTCCAGCAGATGGAATCTGTCTGAAAGAGACACTATGGGCACAGGAAATGCTTTAGCTAGAATGTGAAATCCTTAGTGAAAGTGGTACAGAATATCCCTGGCAAAGCAAGAAGGTTTGCCAGCCATGTCATCCCTACACATACCGGATCAGTCTAGAATGGCATCAGCTAATAAAGTCAATTAACGTGTCTTTGAATGTCATCATCAATATGGACAATAGCAAAATACCAGTCAAGATCAGTGCCTTTTTTGCCCTGAATGCTTGTATAGCAAGTTCAGTCACGACCTTCTGCATGTCTCTCTAGGTAGAGTGCCTAAGGCCATTCATATACACCATTATCAGCTTGGCACCCTATTGGTGGTTGAAGAAATTCCTTGGACCAGTATACTTGGACAGCCAACAAAGAATAAATCAATCAGTCAATTAATAAATAAATAAATAATGCATGCATACATACATACATACATACATACATACATACATACATACATACATACATAAAGGAAAAGTGAAAGCAAATAGGATAAGTTGTAATGGACCACAGGATTGCAACCACTGCCCAGAAGGCATGGCAGTAATGGATATTGTTACACTGTGGTGCAGTGCATCTGGTAAAGCTACAGTCTCCATGATGGGTGACTGAAAGGCTGAAGGTGTTTAAACTGACAGGTCATAGGGAACAGGCAGTCCATGCTGAAATCTTATGGGAGAGGGGGTGCTTCCTGCAATGGCACAGGGAATAACAGGACAGATTGCAGTCCTGTGCAGGGATAGCCAGCAGGCAGCCAGAATTGAGAGGTGCCAGGCATGGCCAATCACTGTCCCACTATGTAGATGTGAACACACCTTTACATATGCACGCAACAACATGATAAGCTACAGGGGAATCCGGTGTGCTGGGGACAACAGTGTTATTGGTAAAGGCACAAGGGACAGTATGTGTTACTCACATGCCAACAGCTTCCACACAATAGTACAGTATGAGAGCAATTAATTTTTAATATTGCAAAGGGCAGTGACCATCACAAGGGTGGTTATGACAGTGAGAGGAAGCAAGTAATACTGGCTTATGAGGACATCAAGCATATCCACACTGATCCATATGTGCACCCACAGGTATTCCTGGCCTATAATGGGGAATGAAAGAATGTCAGCAGCTGGATAATTTCACCGTAGAGAAGAATGAGATGATACTGTAGGCCTTCTGCATACGTGGTTGTCATATCTTTTACAAGTATAAAGCAGACATGGTCTTCATGCAACAGGTTTGTCGGGGATTTGTGCTGGACATTAATGCAGTGGTCAAGCATAATAAGATAACAGCAGAGGTGCACTGCAAGATCTCTGATATGATCCTGCATGCCAAGACCAAGGCTCAAGAGACAGCCAGGGACAAGTTAACAAATGGGTCTGGATCTCCAACACAACATTGTTTCACAGACACTGAGAAATTCCTGCCATTCTTCTGTGGTAACAGTGAGATAACTTCACAGACACTGAGAAATTCCTGCCATTCTTCCGTGGTAACAGTGAGATAACTTCACAGACACTGAGAAATTCCTGCCATTCTTCAGTGGTAACAGTGAGATAACTCTTACATCAGTCATGGATTGGATGTGGGAAATGGTCTAGTGAATAATGCCTGATTTATGATAGGGTTGCTCTGGTGACTTGTCGTACATGCCATTCCTTTAGGATGTTTCCTTGCACCACTTCAAAATTTACTCAGACATTCACGTCTCCATTTATGTGCACCAGCAACACTAGTTCTGCAGTGGACACCATTGTTCACCACAAGGTATCTATGTGCCCATAGGCTAAGTATGTCACTAGCATGTAGGAGTACATGTGTTGCATAGTGGTGGGAGTTACAAAAACTATATGTTTACTGTATGCCTTGACAGGGTCCACTAGGCAAGGATCTAGCAAAAAACACTTCATGCCTCATGTCAGTAGGTCTCAAAAAAGCAAGGTACATCATGCACCTGTCAAAGTCTGAGTGTCTGAGGGCACAGTGGTACTGTCAGCAACTATATCAGTGGAAGGGATGCTCACATCTCCCACAGATGAGGAGACTGCAGTAGTCCTGAATGAATCTCTGGCTTTACCTTTATTTAGCTTAGGTCACCCTGTCCAAATCAGATCCAACCACTTCACCTAGGTCCGCACCACTGGGCATCAGAGAGCCACATCACCTTTGAGATGAGCACACATGTCATGGGGGAGAGGTGTATTGGTGGTCTTCACTGTTATTACTCCAAAGCATTCCTTGCCCTGAGTGTTACCCTTGGCATAAATCATTAGATGTGCAGAACTTGTGACCCATCACAGCTGGATGCTAATTAGACTATATCACAGCTGCTTAGTGTGCTGCTTAGCCCTTATAAAGACATTTAACCATTGCAGAGACTGTGGAAAGTTCCACACCATAGGCACAATGACACCATATATAGGAACATGAAGCAGACTTGTCTGTTGCGGCATTGGTGGCTCACTTGGCATTGATTAGTGTATCTATGCAGCTGTGGGTAACCAGCTACATTGGTTGTTGCAGGGGGTGATTCCCATGCTAACACAGATAGCACACATTTTTCACAGTGTTCATTGCTGCTTCCACTCTTGGCTATGAATCATCTCCTGAAGATAAAGCTCATCCAGCTCTTCTTTTATCTAAGCCCATGGAGGTGAGTGCTCTCATGGCCATGAATGAGGTTCATCTGGATCCACAGTGGGCAACCCCCCCTGGAAAACACAGTGAGTTCCCGATAGTTTCATGCCAGCCCACTCCACTGAAACCTTACCACAAGTAACACTTACCCATTCCCAAATATGACATAATACAGGTCATCATTTAATTGGGGCACCATACTGGTGACTCTTCTGCATATGGGTCCAGCATGGTACACCATCTCTAGACAAACTCGTCTCCAAACCTGACACTGCAGGGCCACATGGCACTCCTTAACAATGTTCCACCTCTACAATCTCCACCCCTGACATCACACAACCCCCTGCCAAGTTTAAAATTTTAACCACCTCTTTTGTCTTTATGCAAAAATAATAAAATTAACATCAAAATATTATTTGTTTTGACACATGGAGCTAACATTTTACTTTATTTAATTTATCAAAAATAAAAATATCAGACTAGCTTATGCCTCCTAGGTTTATAAAACATTTAAAACACCATAGTATAGAAACTTCCTTTTTAGCATTTCTTTTTCAGACATTCAGCACTGTATCTCAGAAGTGTGATTGTTCAAGTTTACTGGTGAGTGCAAGATGGGCACTGTTATCCACTCATTCACTGATATTAAGCAGCCTCAGCAAGGGCTGTCATATGCACATACCTTGTACACTGAAAACAAGTCTCAAATTAAATGCAAAAAGTGAACCACAGTAGCATTTTACATCATATGTTTCCATATTATATGTTATAATTGGTAACCCTCTTCAAACAGGCACAGTCATAAGAGAACTGGGTACGTTTTTAGGCATGTTTCCACCATAGTTAGGAAATCCGTCTATCTGGCCCAATTAATTTTCAAGGAAATATCTTCAGTATCCAAAGAAGTTGTCCTTCTACTATACTCTGTCCTTATCAGACTCTTCATTGAATACAGTGACTTCTTTGGTACTTATAAATTGAAGCAAATAGGTGAACAAGAAAGGGTGTAATGGTCCCGTACCAAGAAAAATAAAGGCCTTAAATCCATCAATTAATCTTATATAGTAGCACAATGCTCCTTATATTCAGTAGCTTTTAGTCTACTATGATGTGTCCTGTGTCTCATTTTTTGATCTATGAAAGACCCAGTCCTATTTGACCTCCTCTTTCTTTGCAAAATCTACAATAAGAACATACATCTACACTAACAAAAAAGAAAACTCATTGGCGAAATTAGTTTCTAATTAGCATATTCCAAGTTTATGGAGTAAGATACCACTACTGCTCAGAAAAAGCACTACTTTAACTGCTATTATGTTTAGTCTTGATGATTTGATGGGGATAAGCAAAACATTTACACCAAGATCATCATGTACAGGCCTTCTCAGTTTGGTATGTAACCACTATTAAGTGCACCAAAATGGGAGGCACAAAATGTTTATGTGCGTCTGCTTAAAAGTATGCATGCCTAGGCATCTTATGTCTGTTGTGACAGCTTCCCAGTACAGTTCCTATGCTCATATTTTCATAAAATCAGTTGTACTTCCATATGACATTGCTTTCTCAACATCTTTATTTGAATTCAGGTTATTCGTTAGGTGCTTGTAGTAACCTGGCATGCACAATAACACTTCATTTTCAGCTGCAGTGTTATTTGCTCTATTCTATTTATTTGTTTACCAGGTTAGTCTGAGTGGACTTAAAAAGATCCTCCTTCAGCAGAAGCCTGGACAGAAAAGCTCCAATACAAAAACACAATTTACAATAAATGATTAGACTTATTAAGAGCTATAAAACAATACAGAACAATGAAAGATAGCACAGAGTATAAAAGAAAGAAAGACATATTAAATAGTGCTGTACAATACAATTTAAAAAAGCTGTGCAGTATGATGTAATTTTGTGATATCTTATAACACTGAAATACTGGGTTTATATTAGAACATCGAAGTTTCAGAACTTTGAATGTTCTAATATCGAACCCTATTCAGCAAAAGCTGAAAACATTGAACATACAGAACAGCAAATTTTTTCCTAGGGAAAATTTGATGTTCCAAAACACATACACGCAACACAAGCACACCAAACAAACAGCAATCCACACACATACACCTAAAATCTTACACCTAACCTACACTAAACTATACACACACCACTAACTATCCACTTACCTTAACCCTAACCCTAAGGTCTGTCACTATCGCACACTCACCTCACCCGCACCCTAACCCTAACTCACCTACCCTGCCCTAACCCTCACGTCCACACAATCGAACACTTACCTGACCCGCACCCTAACTCACCTAACCCACCCTAACCCTCACGTCCACACAATCGCACACATACCTAACCCTAATCCTAACTAACCTAACCCACACTCAATCGCACACTTACCTGAATCCGACCCGTAACTTTCCACCACAGCGCTGAAAATGCCGAAGCAACAGAAATGGACAACCGAATTCTTTCTCTAGGAAAAAAATTGGTTTTCTGTTGCTTCGATATTTTCAGCTTTCGCTGAATAGGGTTCAATATTAGAACAGTTGACGGTTTGAAACTTCGATGTTCTAATATAAACCTGAAATATTGAATCTGTATTTATACTGTTACAAGCAAAAACTGAGAATAAAATACATGGTGAAAAATAAAAGGAGTATTTATTACATTTTATAAATTATTGAAAAACACCTGAGATACAAGTTGGTTGGTTGACAGTATGAAAAGAAAGGGAGAGATAAAGAAAAGTAAAGAGAAAAAATGCAGTAAAGGTAATTGAAAAGATACTGAAGAGGAAAATAAATAAATGTTGGTTAGAAACAGAGTATTTTAATTTTCCATATAACATTTATTTTTCAAATTTCCTTTTACCCTTGTATCTAACTTGTAAAGTTAGATACTTGCAGTACCTTGTAAAGATGCACAGTGGGAAACAACCATGTCCAGTTTAGGCTGAGAAAATTAAAAAAAAAGTTTTTGAAAAGCAAGTGCTCTGCCATGTTTAAATAAGTTCTGGTTAAGACTGTGATTTTTTTTCTATTTTTAATCAAAAACTCTTCGTCCATCCTTATTTGGGTACTACAAGACATTACTATGGTAAAAGGTGATGAAACAGGCAGTCAATCATCTCACGGTTTACCTAATACTAGTCTGCAGCTTAGAAGAGCTTATTTCCTGATAATTTTTTTTTTAAATATTGTCATACTGCATCAGTTCCAGTTGCCTTATAGAATAAACAGTAAAGCAAATAAATGCTTAAACTGGTGAGTGGTATTTTAGCTGTACTTTTTCAGGGCTTTTTTATATATTGAAGCATTATTAAGCTGATTCCCAGTGAGTCAGACCTTGTAAACCAAGCATGTTCAATGAAGTCCCTTAAGGTTTTGTCCTTCTTATGCAGTTTGGTCTATTGCAGAGCTAAGCCTCTAAAGAATGTTTATTTTAGACAGGTTAAGAAGAGGTAGGACATTGTTCTTTGTGTGTAGACTCAGATTGTTTGTTTTACACAGATAGCACCTCCTATAAATCAACTCTAAACCTCATAGGTACAACTCCCCCTACACTCTCATTAGAAAGCAGCTAGAACCATTGATTTTCACTTTTTAACTATCTCTGTAGCCGGTATGATTGAAATTGGCATCATGAGATAATGTAGCAATTGTCAACCACCTACTACTTAAACCAGTAAATACAGATATTATGAAATATGTAATTGTACAATAATATTGGAGGTAACGCTCTCTCACAAAGCCACAAGAGATAACAAACAAGTTGTCAGTACCACACAGCACCACACTAAACTAAGCACATAGCTTCATATGCTTAGGTCCTTAAAAGTTACCTACCTAAATCATAAAGGTCTCATGAAAGTAACCTGAAACATGAAACATACATCTAAGAGTCACAATGACTCAGTTCAAAAACCCATAAGGCAAACCTTTTCACAATCATACATTCTAATCATAGGCGACGCAATACAGAGACACACTTATGTTCTACTCACCAAGCTCTGCAAATAGAAAGTCACGGTCAGTTGCTTATCAGATGGCAGGATTTGCCACATTACAAAACAACTCATGTCCTTCCACCCAAGTACACATATGACACAGTCATAGTATATGTGTGCTTGAGATGTACCTCCATGGACTGAAGTTGGTATGAACCTAGCCTTGATCACCATTCTACTGTTGCCAAACGTGATGTCAAAAAATGAACAAAAGATTAATGTTTTCAACAATTAGTATCACTTCCTGTGCCATACAAATAGGATACAATATATATATATATATATATATATATATATATATATATATATATATATATATATATATATATATATATATACACACACACCTAGGAGGGGATAGTAGACAGTTGTAACTGTTTTGCTAGGATGGCCTGCAACTATGCCCCCCAAGTTTTTTATATATTAGCTAAATCCTTGTTCATCACCATACTGGCTTTTTTTAGGCAATGGCAACCTTCTAAAGCTTCCAGATAACACAACATAATCTAAATAACATTAATGTATTGCTGTTTAACACTAGGATCCTCAACAGATAGACTACACTCCCTAAAAGCACTCCTTACCACAACAAACATCCATATATGCATCAGTACAGAGACCTGATTCAAGACAAATGAAAGCACTCCATAAGTGCAGGGTTTCAATGCCTTTCACATATTCAAGGCTACTACATTAGATAAAGGCACTAAAGGCATCAATAGGCGCTAAAGGCATCAATATCTCCATATTCTTAAAAAAAATCACCTCCCAGCTTGTTATCCAGGAAAATGATTTGGAACTTCTGCATTTCCAATTAATTGTTAACAAAACCCCTTATATCTCAGCTAGCTATATGCACCCTTTTTTGTCCTCCTTATCCCAAACCTCCTCCCTAACTAATATGGAATCCCTATGTATTAAGCTAAACACCATTCTCCTAGGATTATTCAACTACAGCTCTACTAAAACTGAGTGATAACCTGGCTGAATTCAAATGCCCCTGCCATCTTGACAGCCTCACACTTACGCAGAATCCTCCCATGCCAAATTCTGTGCACATATAAATAGCTGAACAGACACAGCTGTCCCCTTCAGAAATAAATACAAAGTCAAATTCCAAAATAAACCACTGTGGTGCAACCCTAACACAGGCTCTATAATACAAGAAAAATTCACTGCATGCAAAAATAAATCTAACACTCAATATGATAAAAATGCTCTTACTAAACTAAACAAGGTTCTGCGGACCCTGGCCAAGCCAACAAAAGCCTAAAGTGAGGTAAAAATAGTCATCCAGATGCAAGATAACCACAAACCCTGTTTTTACTGTGTTAGATATCTCATAAACGTCTTTGAAGTAAAAGCCAATACCAGAGGGCTCTAGCTAAGTCTACAGATGACTGAAATCAAGGAGCAGTCACTGAATCTCCAAATGACTTAGACTTAGCCATTATGCAGAAAGGTTTGTTCCAAATAAATAACTGGTGTCAAAATCATGGACTGAACTAAATACCAAACAATGCATTACTGTATCCTTTGCAAAATCATCTATACCAGGGAAGTAACACAGTAACAGTAGAACCCCAAGAGTGATCCAGTTGTTCAGGATTTGGGAACTTCTGTGAACAGTGAACTAACTTTCAATCAACATGTATACATCATCATACAAAAGTTCTTCTGTATTGCACAGCTTATAAACAAAGGGATTGTGTCTAGATCTAGGGATGTCATTGTCTGCCTTTACTTAGCCCTCATTAGATCGGTCATTTAGTGTAATGTCCCTTTTGGCATGTATCTGTTCAGACACATGCAACAACTGTAATACCCCAGAGATACCTTATTAAAAGCATACAAGGCCTAAACAACATGTCCTACATGGGCCAACTCAAAGCCCTGTCACTATACTAGATACAGTACAGACTACTAAGAGATGAACTGTGTCTGGCATACTAGGCATCCTCTGACTCAATGGATTTACTGCACATCAGCAAGCCAAATGACATCAGAAATACTCAGTCTAGGGAAATAAACCTTTTTTGCAAAATCAATAGAATGGTTTGTAGGAACATGTATATCTCACAGAAGATACCACTGCTCTGGAACGGACTCCCCATCCACATAAAACAAAGTTTATTCCTGTCTATATTCAAGCACACCTTAGATCTATGGATGAGAAACAGAATATTTACCCCAGGATTGAACCCTGTACTACTACTACTATTGAATAGTGGCAAGTCCTAAATGCTTTATCTCATACATGGGTCTCCTCAAATTATGTATGGTATGATCCCAGTTATTCTCATTAGGGGTAATACATATTTATAGACCATGGTGTGGGTAAAGCCAGTCTATCATAAAAAGGGCACTTGGCTAGATTTAAAATGGTTTGCATGGGCAGCAAGCCTAGTACTTACCTATGAATCTATGAACTTATAGCCAATGCCCGGCACTGTGCAGAGCTAACAGTAAAGGATATCACATACTCAGACCAAGATGGCATTCTCAATCTACTGGTTGACAAATTTTGTTCAGACTTCACTTCCCACTCCTTTCCAGTATTCTCAGTTCACATAAACGCCTCTACAACCCCGCCCCCAAAGTTTCCAGGAACAAGTCATCTATGTGCTAAGACCAAGAACACTACTTCTGTGTGTCCAGATAGCATGCCAAGCTGCCTTCTGGACATCCTGAAACATGACTTGTCAGAATGCCTCCTACCCCCCCCCCCCATAAGAAGCTATTTGATATAGACTTTTGTGCTGGATGAACAGAGGACGGCAACAGTCACTCACTTTCACAAAGGTGGGTTTTTAACAGACCTGGGTAATTATAGACCCATAATCCTGACTAGCATCATATATAAGGTTTTGGAAAGTATCATTATGGAGTTAATAAATAAGGCTATAGGTAGTCTGCAAACTCTTGATCCAAACTGTTTCAAATCATCAAGGACACATCCTTTCTCCTTAACTTGCTTGACTTCTTTGAAAAAAAATATTGTAGCAATGGATGAGGGCAAATCAGTGCAAAACAAATAACAAAACTTCACAAAGGCATTCAACACCATCCAACAGTCAGGTGTCATGAATAAGCTCTCCAACCTAAATGTAATTCCCTATGTAACTCAATGGATAATAAATTAACTCACAAACTGAACCTAAAGAATACTGGTGCGAAGCTCTACCCCCTCCAAAGGACCCGTCCCTAACAGTGTACCCAGGGTTTGGTCCTTGGGCTTCTCCTCTCAGAGATCAAAGCTAAAGTTACATATGGGTTTGTGGCTGGCAAAGTTTGCGGATGATTGCAAATGTGGTGCTGTCCATAAGCTCCCCCAGAGGACAGTATGATCCTCTAAGAGGGTCTGTCTCAAATAGTTGGTATCAAAACCATGGACTAAAACTAAATTCCAAGATGTGTAAGAGTATCTTTTTGGCATGCATGACTCCTCTTGTCACTGTCACATTGAGAACACATCCCTGAAAAATCAATCCCATAGTCAAGGATCTGGCTGTAACAAATTGCACTTGTTGATCATTAACTCAGAGGCTAATTTTCTGTCTCCCTTCGCTTTATGTGTAAAATTATGAATAGCAGTAATGCTGTGAAAAAAATGATATTTGTGAGTGCTGCTAGCAACTACAATCCACTAAGTAGCATATTTCCTAGCAAACATTGGTAGTGGTTTTAATCAGACAATGCACTATCGTAAGGAAATCCTTTTTCATCACAGGCAATCATTAGGTCGATCATCGAATGTAGTGCTTCTTTTATTATGCACTTATCAAAACACTTGTCAAAACTGGAATGACTACAGCACTTCATCTGTAAGAAAATCAAGGACATAAATCATAAAACTATGGGAGCCATCTCAAAGCTTGTACCTGTTCTCGGTATTGCACAGCCTACCGAGAGGCAACGTCTGCCGCACATATAGATCCTCAGCAAACCCTATCCTGTCAGAGCTATTACACATTTGCAACATCCACTCGAGGGATTTCAGTCTCTTCTGCAACATAAATACAATATGTTGTAGGGAAAGGTGTGCACCACAGAGAATTCCACATCTGCAGAAATGCCTTCCGCTACACAAAAAATGAAGCACTTCTCCTACCTATGAATTGCTGGGTAACCACAAATTCAACCCCAGTTTAGCACTTTTGTCCCTCATGGATAGGGGCAACATGTAAATGCCTCAGCATATTCGTATTCTGCCCATCTCTGGGCTATTTGGGCATAAAATATAAGGGCTAAAACTACCAGGGGAGTGGAAGGCTAGGCATTTTTAGCCTAGAAAGTGCCTAAGAACTTATGAACCTATGATATCACCAAACCTGTATAATGAAAACCTTTCTAGCACTTTCAAGTTATGAAACCAGTGACCTGTGCTGCTGTCTTATATAATTTATTTTTCACTCGCAAAACAGCAGTATAAAGATCTGGCCTACAAAGTAATTATCAGTCACTGAGCACATACCAGAAGCCAGTCTCAGGCAGATTCTCAATTCCCGAGCACTACAAGTTAGACAGCAAAAATATTATGCAGAAGTATGCTCATTCATATACATCCAACTCTGATGGAAACCAGGAGGCTAGTTCTCTGCCCAAGGCTAGTTCTCTGTCTCCCATTGCATATATGGAAAATTATTAATAAATTCTATGAAAAGAACATTATTTGGGCATGCTAGGAGCAACTGCAATCTACTGAGAAGTTTATTTTAAGCAGATATTGACAGTGGTTTTAATCAGACTATGCACCTTAACTTAATTTCTCACATGTGGAAAGTAACATTGTTTTAGAAACAATATGCAGCCATTTGCAGTCAACTGCTTTCTACACCAGCAGCATCAAACCCTTAAACAAGATGTGATGATATGGGCTAGTGCCAGCATAGCTAGCTGGAGTTCTGTAAACAATGATAGGTCCTTTGAGTATCAAACTGATTTATACAAGATGCTTGTGTTACAAATGAATTAGATCTGAATAGCATTTGAATATCAAACTGATTTGCACAAATGCTTATGTTACAAATGTATTAGAACTTTGTGGCATTTGAATATCAAACTGATTTGTACAGATGCTTATCTTACAAATGTATTAGAACTGTATGGCATTTGAAAATCAAAATGTGTTTGTAAAGTTGCAAGTGTAAAAAAATGCATCAACAGTGGATCCTGCTGGACAGAGAAGGAATATACATGTGAGACTTTATGTATATATGATAGGAAAGGACACTGGAAGAAAAGCAGTTAATCTCAGTCCAGTTAGTAGTAAATCCAATTCAGAGAAACAAAAATTAGCAGATAATGAGGTCTTGTCTCATCATATCTAGTATGTTTTGTCTCTGACTCACAAATTACCTAATCGTGGGAACAGGGCCTGAGGGCTTTAATGAATTCCTAGGAAAATATTAATTACATTTTATTTTTCAGCACTGCAGCACACCGTTTGTATGTAGCAATATCAGTATTATAATTACAGTGTTCACTACAGATAATCTTGTGCATTGCATCATTAACAGTTATTAAACCATTGTCATATTTCCAAGCTATGAGATTACTTGTACCTATTTCTATTTCCTTTTCATACCTGGTCATTCCGCTGCAGATCTGATTCAGAATGCAGCTTTTAATCACAGATATAGTGTGATAATAAATATTAATGATGTCTGGAAGTGTGCCTTTCCATGACCCTGCTTGACTCAGGCTGATAAAGTGTAGCTTACTTTACTCATCTTAAACAATAGGTTTTATTCTTTTCATATATGAGTGTTGGTAAATGTCTCTGCTCTTTCTTGCATGTACTGGGAGTAGTATTTTATTTGTTAGTTATGTTTATTCCCCTACTTGTATGTGTTCTTTCACTTTCCTTTGCAATCTCAGGAATTGAGCTGATGTACAAAATTTCATTTAGGCTACATGTGTGTAGTAGCAAATGACAACAAAGTTTACTTTTGACTTTGAGGTTGATTTGTGCCACTACACTTGTTTCTGATTGAAAATGGAAGGAATCCTAGAAAGTTAAGCACAGTAAATTTCTTAGGTATTTTTCCTGATCCCTTTGCTCTGTACATTTAGTAATGCACAACGATATCACCTCTCCCATTATTCTGGATAATTATTAAAATACTTACCCATGCAGTGTCTGTGTCTATAATTGCCATTACTTTTTGTATGCAGTTGGCTAGGCTTAAAATGGCACATCAGGGTAGTTAGCCTAGTATACACTTATGAACCTATGAACTGATAAATATATTGTAATTCTTCAGTTTATCTTAACAGTCTACTGTAACATATTTTTTTCAATGCACAAATTCACTTCCACGTTTATTTAATGACTAGTCAGTACTGGCAGATGGTGATGTCAAAGCAAGGGAGGGTTGCAGGAAGTAACTGAATAGGTGGAGCCAAATGTAATAAGGTGATTTCTCTATCACAGCAGGTCAATAACCATTACCTGTGATCATAAAACAGATGTGGTCATTCCCTTTCATCCATAGACTGCCACATTATGTACCTGCTCATTGATGACACTTTACTGACTATATACATGTCAGATACTTAGCTGCAAGCAACAAGACCAGCTGTACATGAAATGGAGCTCTAGATAAAAAACTCCATGACCTCACTTTACATTAGCAGTCTTTCTTGAATGTCCCCAGTGCTTTCCCGTTTTCCCTTCATCCTGGTCCCACGCCATCCTCAACGTTTGCTTCCTTGTTATCTTTTCATTCTTTGTCTTGCTTTTCAGCTCCTCTCATGCATTTAACACTCTGTAATTGGACAAAACTATACTGTAATTTAAGTCTGGAGGAAGTAACTGAATTAAGCTTGGGGTCTGGGGACCACAAATCCCCCAGAAGTGATATATGCTCTGAGGTACAACTTAGAGCTTTTTTACATACTTTTGATTTTAATGATGATGGCCTGATCAAAAAATCACAAGTAAGGAATTATATTTAGTCTTAACTTTTTCTTGCAAAGAAGTTATTTCTAAAGCTTTATGTGTCAAGCTAAGAAAATAGTTCCAAATAAACCAAGGAGATACATGTAAGGATATATAAATCATATTTGGGAATAGTACCTGCTTTCCTACCACTCCAAAAAGATGCAGTTACATTCTATGTTCTCCTCTGGTGGTAGACTTAGAATAAAAGTAAAAAAAAAGTATGGCTGAAGGCATATATTATACAGCTGAGTGTCTAGGAATAGAAACTAAACCACATGGATTATTAAATCCACACAGAGACTAGGAGAATTTGCAGACACCACACAGAAGAAATGATTGGCCAAAATCTCAGTAGAAGAACCAAATGCTGTTAGATGCAACACTGCTCAGTGCAGCACTTGGTCAATGATCAGTTGTTCTCAAATGCATCTGGCCTAAACTGCCATAAACAGGCACTTACTAAGTACAATGCTGATGGATGACTGCAACAGAAAGTAAAAAAAAAAATATGCAGACTACTTCACTATTTCTGCAAAGCCAGAATAATAACCATATTATGAATAAATTACAACAGTGTCAATAACTTTCATCCACAGACAACCCCTCGGATATCAGAATATCCAACCATCCACAACCCCTTTCTGCACATTCAGTGGCAATCATCTGGAGCCTGGTTTACACCAACAGGTGGCTAGTCCTGCCATGGTAGTTCTTCCATACCACACACTCACACCTGTGACAAATTTGGAGTGTCCAATCCACATACTGCATGTCTTTGAAATGAGGGACGAAACCACAGATACCCACAAAAACACAGGGAGGACATGCAGACTCTGCACAGAAGGCACCCCAGCCAATAATTGAACTAGTGAACCTCTTTCTGTGAGGTGACAATGCTATCTGCTGTGTCACTACCTCAAATATCAGAATATGATAAAATAAAAATAATGACAATTGGCCAAAGTCATTTATTTTACCCCCCCCCCATACACAGACATGACCATTAATTGGAGTCACTTGTATGACAGTGATGGTGCACCTCTTATGTTTGGCTGTGATCAAATGAATAAATTAATGAATAAGTAAATAAATCAATAACAGACATGTAGGAAATTTATCATCTACTCAGTTCAATGTTGTCAGACTAAAGTACAACTGACTGCAATCTAACCCAATACAAATGTCTCAACTTCTCATTATCATTTGGGAAGAAAGATAAAACAATGCTGGGCGAAGGATCAAGATCATCATTAGCTATTAGCTATTGCATTTATTATCTTATAAACTTTGTACAATAACAGGCTTTGCATTTGAATGCTATTTTAAAGCTATTAAGCCTGTAGTTCAAATGTCAGTCAGTGTTATTTAGTAACTACAATCCTCACCAATTTTCCCAAAAAGTAACAAACTTTACAAGGAACCAACCAAAATGAGGCAAAACAACATCAAAGGAATTCTGTGAAATCATGGGCTCTTGAGAACATCTATACCTCACACAAACTTAACTTGCAAAATCACACACACACACACACACACACACACACACACACACACACACACACACACACACACACACACATGCACACGTGTACACAAAACACACAAAAAGGCACACACACACACGCGCACACACACACACACACACACAAAGATGTGACAATCGATTAAAGTCACTGGTATGACTGCACACTTCAGATCTTTGACTGCAGTCAAATGAATGGCTATGCATGCATAAATAGTTATCATACAGGAATTTATCTTGTCAGCTCACTGCCGTCAGAATACAGTGTGCAATTCTCAACCTCTTAGCTTATGAATCAAGGATAAAGCTAAAATAATGGTAGAAAATGGACCGAAATCAGGAAGAGCTATACCCTTTATGAACTTTATACATGCTAGCAAAACACATTTTGTATTTACATGTTTTTTTTAAATATTGTTAAGTTTAAAACTCAAATCTAATCTGTCACTATTAAGTCACTGCAATTTTAAGTTGATTTCAGAAAATCCACAAACGTTAGGAGGAGTAAACAAAAATATGAGACAAAAAATCAGAAACATTCTGCAAAATCAGGGATAGCTGAAAGCATCTACACCCCCACCACATACATACATGTATACATATTTCCATAAACACACATACACCAACGTGCACACACACACACATACACACACACACACACACACACACACACACACACACACACACACACATAAAATATAATACTTTCTACTTTCCTACATGCAGGCAGTAGTAAGTGCACTGTCTATAAAAAAAATTGTTTTCCATCCTAGTTCCTCCACCCCGTACCCCCCCCCCCACAGTTACTTCTAGACAAGACTTTATATCTGTTTCATGCATCAGCCCAGTGAAATGCTTGCAGCAGTATAAATGAGCTTCATGGATATGTGAGAAAGTTTGCTGTCAAGCTGGTGAGTGGACTAATCCATTTTTTTCCAAAGTCTTACTTTTCTTAGTTAATGCACCAAACATAAGTAAAACAAACACATTCATATAACTGGAAAATTATATTAAAACAGAGGCAAAGATAAGATAAATATTTAGTTTGCACTTACACACCTTTACATCAATAAGCTATATACAATATTATTTACATCAGTGCTATTTACCTAAAATAAAAGAATTACTTTCCTGAATATGAATCATAAAATGATAAATAAAAATGGATAGAAAATTGGAATAGGCCCTAACAATAAAGAACGGTAATGAAAGACGAAAAGTTAGTGGGTATGGTGACCCTGGATTCTTATAATAGCTTTATACTTGCAATAATAGAAGCAAAGGGTTTATAGAAAAATATGATCTAATACTATGCCCTAGTATTCAATAAAACATGAATGAGTTTTTGACTAAACTTTAAAAATTCATGAGCAGTTAGATATTTAATTGCCATTTGTTTAAACCCACTCCATGTAAGTGATGATCTATCTCTCCAGTTTAAAGTATTATACAGTATAATTAGGATAAACAGAGTAACTATAATGCAAGTTTGAAATTTAATCAACTCCACTGGAGGTATGTGTAGAACAGTAAATTCCCATGAAAGGGTAGATTTTTAATATCCCATCTTTTAAAGTCTGACTTTTAGGGAATGCCAAAGTTTATAGGAATGTTTGCAACTCCTGAAAATATGGAGAAGGTCTGCTCTTTGTAATTCACAATAACGGTAAAAAGGTGAATGTGAAGGTTTGATTTTATTTTGAATGGTACGGTATGATATGCATTATTAGCAATCATAAATTGTGTGTAGTTAAGTTTTTTTAAAAGGAATTATTTTAGAGGTTATTGGATTGATTGTTATATGTGAATTTTTAAGATTGTCGGAGTTAATATGGTCCAGTATTTGGAAAATAAGATTTATCTAAGAGATATAAATAATTTATACAAATCTGAAATAATTTTCTTCCTCATTGCTAATAGTTTCCAGATTGATATATATGTCTTTATCATTTAGGTTAAGGTTAGCTAGGAAATTAGAGCACAGTACCATAATTTGTCTCAATATGATGGTATAGCTCTGAGGGAGATTTAGAGATGTCTTCCACTCTGTGATGGTTTGGTCTCATAAGGGAAATAAGTCACATATATGTTTCTTCTTTAAAAGGGGGACATTATTAAGATTAGGCGTTAACTTACTCAGTTTTAAGTTTGGGTTAAGATGTAATGGTTGTAAGGTTATAAAGGCGCTAGATAGATTCAATGAGTTAAAAAGTTTCTGTAAGTTAATTATACTTTTCTTCATTGAAATATGTAATTTAAAGTGTTTTAAATTCAAGGTGTTAAGGAAAGGTAGAGCTATAGATTAAAGTTAAATGATTTAACATAATTATGATACAATTCTATCCAGAACAGTGACCACACTAGTTCACACTCAAGCCAAAGTCAGCAATTGCTATTAATCTGCTACTATAGATTATATCATAATATAATCTGAAATCAGGAAGATTTACTCTCCCTTTATCTCTAGGGTACATCAGCTTTTGATAAGAAATCCTCACTGATTTAGGAGACCATATAAATTTTGCTAGAGTAGATTGAACTCTGTTGAAAAATTTGTTATGTATTATTACCTGAGAGGCCATAAAGATCTAACAGTATTCTCGGCAATATATTCATCTTAATGATTGCCACTTTATCTAGAAAAGGAAGGTAAAGTTTACTCCATTTGCTACAATCTTGTATGGTTTGCCAGAGATTTATAATGTTATTTTGGTAGCATGTCCTAGATTCCTGGTAAAAGAAGATACCTAAATATTTTATGGAATGTTTCATTTTGATTTCAGTTGGTCAGGATATAGAAAAAGAAGGTCTGGTAAATTCAAAGGAAAAACTGAAAATTTGTCAAGGCTTAATTTATAATTGGAGAATTTCGAAAATATATCAATTGAATTCAAACATTTTGGAATGGCAGAGCTTGGTAGGGTAAGATAAACATTTAAGTCATCCACAAACACTGATAGAGCAATCCTAGTGTTATAAAGTATGGGTACATAGTGGAACACCCTCTATTTGATAGGTAAGAATAGGGGTTCAGTATATAAACTGAACAGATATAGGGACAATGGGCAACCTTGTCTTGCTCCATTTCTAGTGCTGATTCTATTAGAGGTAATCCTGTTAATGTGCAGTGTGGTATAGTCATTAGTATAGCTTGTCTTAACTATTTGAATACAGTGTGTGGGTAAACCAAAAAAGGGTAAAACTGAGAGCAGAAAGCTTAGGCTGAGCCTGTCAAAAGCTTTGCAGACATCATAGCAAATATGGGAATGTGGTTTCATTGAGAAAGTTTTATTAAGGCATCTAATGTAAGCACATTGTGGCAGGTTTGCTTATATAGAATAAAGCCTGATTGTTTGGGTGATATAATGTTTGATATAATGGGTTTTAGTCTGTTAGCCAGTATTGTAGTAAAGATTTTAACATCTACCTTAATCAAGGAGATGGGTCTGTAGCTCTTGGGGTCTTTAGAGTCAGCATTTTCCTTGAGAATAAAACTAGTTTTAGTAGAGTTAACATGGAGATCAGTGATATGATTGTTTATTATGTAATTAAAAGATATAGTAACACTTTAGAAACTTTCAGGCAAAAGTTTTTGATAAAATTCCACCATAAATCCATCTGGACCTGGTGCCTTGTTTGTCTTAAGTTTATTAATTACCATAACTATTTCTTGTTGAGTAATGATAGTTGAGAGTTTTTTTGTGTTGAGATTGATCTTTGGAAATTTTAACTGATTCAGGAAGTTAATTTTCTCTTATATTGATGTTAAGCGTGTCTGATAGCCATAGATTTGTGAGTATAGATTCTCAAAATGTTTGACAATTTCAAGATTAGAGCAGTATAGCTTGCCTTGATAGCTTATCTTTGACATGGTGGGAATATATGTCCTTTGATTTATCAGACATGCTAGGAGCTTAGAAGGAATTTGCAACCATTCTAAGTAGTTGGGCAGTATCCTGGTTTCATGGAAAGCCAAATGCCAAGCATTAAGCAAGTATAACTCTATCTGAAGATTAATTAATTGATTTTCCATCTCTTGGTTAAAATTTAATTGTAGATCTGCTTCTAATTTAAAGATTCTGTTTTTATTGCGCTTTCTTTAGATTTATCAAGTTTCTTATAATAGGTTGCTTTATTGATGAGGAATCCTCTTATTTGAGCTTTACTAGAGGCCCACTCAGTATCAAAGGGTATTTTGAAGGTGGATGGCTCTTTTAGAAGAGATTCCAGCCTCATGTTTTTTTATTCCACAATATTTTTTTTCAATAATAAGTTAGGGTTCAAAGTCCAGTTATACCCCTTATCACAAAAATTCTACTTGCTAGCCCAGTTGATAGTAAATGTAATTTTTGAGTGATTGGAGAAGAACCTAGGCTCTATGTATAGACCAATATCTAAGTTCAAAAAAAATTCAAAAATGTAAAAAAAATCAATCCTGGACCAAAGTTTATGACATTGTGAGTAGAAGGTAAATGTTTCTTTTGGTGATTTTTGAATTTGGCAATTATATGGATGAAATAAGCCAAAGTCATTTTTAATTCTGAAATTGTAGCTGTGGCATAAATATTATATGGCTTGCTTGAATTTGTTCTAGCTACTGAGGGATCTTGGTAAAAATTCCAATTTGTGTCTTTCGGCTTTTTCCCATTTAGGGGTTGCCACAGCGGAACTCTGGTCCACTAATGATTGGTAGTGGATTTTTACGTACCGGGTTACCAGCCCTGATGTACAACCTTCAACGAAGGCATGCCCCATTCACGTATGCCTCCACACAGAAGACGCTCTAGCTGAGAATCGAACGGGACAACATCTTGCTATGAGGCAACAACACTACCGCAGCACCACCACCACTGCAGTTACCTCCTAAAATTTAAGTAATGATTCTGAAATTACAATATTATCTTGTATAGAGACATAAAAGGCTTGCTGTTTAGTGCATGGGGTGTATAAGTTTAGTACTTGAATGGGTCTATCTGCATGAGGACATCTAAAACTTATATAACACCATCTGCCCTCTGCGTCATTCTCATAATGTAGGATATCTTCTTGAAAGGACCTTTTAATAATTATAGCTACCTCAGCTCTATTTGTTTCTTTTTCAGAAGCAATAATTTCTCTGATCCATTTTTTCCCTTTGTATTGTGTCCAGTGTCCTTCTTGCACTAAAATTATTTTTGCTTTTGATTTAAATATAAGGTGAAAAAAAAGTTTTCTGTTTTTAATCAGTTAGATCCCCTTTACATTTTATGAGTCAATCACCCACATTTTACAGTATTATAAATAAGAGTAAACTGAAATGTTTAATCTGAGTTAACTTAGATTCAACATGACCAGGAATAGGGCCCACTAACCCCTGTACTGGTAAATAGCACTAATCTCTTCTTGCCCAAGCCCCATGCCTAACCATTTTCTCCCCAATGAAAACAACCTTTAAGTAGAAAAAGTGTAGCATAACTTACTTAAATACGCTAACAATTTTATTCCAAGCTCCTTATGTTTAATTGAAAGTCAGAGAATATAGAACTGAAAGCAAGAGCAGTAGATGAGAAAATTAGAAAATTTGATAGAGTTAAAGTTATTATAACCTCTAACATATTAAGTTGGTATTTAGAAAAAAGTAGACATAAGCTAATTAGTTATCACTAGTGATTTCCAACATATTTGTGAGTTATTAAAGAGTACAAGCAAATTTACATGCTTACTCTTAAATATAATACACAAAAAATTCACACTATTTTATTAACATTCTGTTAAAGACTAGTCTCTCAAGCTTTTGGCCTTTATCCTTAACATAAAGATGTAGATTTTACTGCTCCCCCATATAAATATAACTATTTTTAATGAACTTGAGTAAAATGAAAATGACTCTCAACTGTACAGATTTTCGCAGAATGTCCAGATTTTTGCCTTATATTTTTAGTCCATTTATAATAAAATTGTGGCTTTCTGGCAAATCATTAAAGACTGAAGTTAGAAAATAATGATAAACATTTGAGTTTTAGACTTCATACCCTTCAGAAAATTAATGCTAATGCAAAACCTGTTATTCTATCAACTCTCTAAGTCTGTAAAAGCAATATATTAAAATTGTCCCTATTTGTACCACTTTTTTTAGGGCTTTGTCCAGATTTCTTACTCTAAGAGGTTGAGTTGACAGTCAACAAACAGCTTCACAAAATCTTTTAAAATTTTTGTTGGTCAAATTAAGGTATACTAATAGTAACTTCTATATTTTTGATATTATTTTTAATTTCCCAAGATGTCAAGATTTGCATAAAAAAAACTGTTGTAATTGTAATAGTCTGTTCATGAAACCATTATGAAACTGTTAGTTACAGCAGTATATTAATCAAAGCATTCCCCTCAACCCCCTGAACAAGAAAACTATTAAAAGCCACAAACAATATTGGAACAAGTTCCCCAATACCAGGAATTATCCCAACTTTCACTTCTTCTAGTTTAGGAAGTTGTCAGAGCGACAACCCCATAACATCACAAACTCTTCTGTAGGTCATGTGACTAACTGTTCTCTTTCCATCACGAGTTATCATAGCTTTGTCAAAAGTTCACAATTATTAACGTAAAAATCATATCAAAAACATGAGACCAAAGCCCGGGCCTTCTACAGACCTTTATGCAGTCAAGAGGCATATATTCAAACTGGTATAAATGTTATTTAGTAGTTAAACCACAAAATTTAACCACATTTATATATAAAACATAAAAACCAATTCAGCCTCTGTATACCATTTTCCCTGGTTTACTAAAACCTCATTTTACAAGGGTGTAGCAGTTTGAAAGTATCAGTATGTGTTTTATAGTTCAGTTTTAGAGTTAAGATAGCTGAGATCTTTTTGGATTTGATATTTAACTCAGCCTGAAAACAAAATCATGTTTCCTCTCTGTTTCTTTTTCTTAAGGTTGTTTCTTTTATTTTTTGGCTTTCCTGTTCCTTTAATTCTTCCTTTTAGTATTTTGCTTTTGAAATCCAGCAGATGGTGAGTAAATAAGAAGTTCAACTCTATGAGTTCCATTATTAGGATATCTGTACTTGTTTGAACATTTAATGAGTGGTACTGTACCTTTAACAGTATTTGAAAGGGCTCACACAGGAAGAATTCACCAGAGGAGAAAGCATTATAGGAAGGTAACCTCTGATATATCCAGTTGAGGTTAGAAGACCGGGTAGAAACTTCAGCCCCAAGACTAATGGGACCTCTACATTTGAATGAATCAACTTTGACTCCCCACAGCAGACTCAACTGCCTGAAAGCTATACATCAATGTAACCACACAGAAAAACTAGAAGTGAAACAAAAAAGTCTCAATCATCTTCCTATAGGCATCAATGTCTAACAGTTTCAATTGTAGGTATCTCTTTGAATACAGACAGCAAAACAGACTTTGCTTCTTTAACAGAGGAGGTTGAGTATTTGATTTCCTTAATTTGAAAGGATAGGGTATTCTTGTATCTCATTTGAAATGTAATCTTTTTTTGTATCGGGAAAGCAAAAAAGGGGAAAAAGTTTGTCTAATCTGTCTAATTTGCTTTGGGAGGTCCTGCAAGAAGGACATTTTATAACCATTTCAAGTAAGAATTTCTTTTTTTTTGGCTGCAGAAAATATTTTTAATACATCTTGATGGTTCAGATATTTTACGTACACTTGTCTTGGCTTATCTATGTTTTGGGTAGCACAGAGTGCTTGATGGGCTCTTTCAATAATTATTTGCTTTACATCGGTTAAGTGCATTTAAGATTTGAAAGATCGTTTCTAAAAGATTAGGTTGTGTATAATGTTTAGGGATAATTTGGATACTAATATTATTACTTCTCAAACATGCTTCTAAGTCAGTTATTTTTGTGTGTAAGTCTTGAATAAGTTTAGTGTAATTTTCTGACTTTTTGTAGTTGATCAATCTTGGATTCATTTGTGAAGATCTTAGCTTCCAACTTCTCCATTCTGGATAAAATTTGATTGAAAGATTCTCCAAAGGATTGCAGTTGGGCAGAGAAGTCTTTTATTGTTTGATGTATACGTTGTAGAGCCATTTTTATATCTTCAGGGTTTGCCAGTTGGTCCAGTTTCGGTTTACTTGTTTAAGTTGTTTCTTGTTGCTTTCCTGTTCTAGGTCTTTTAGGGGTTACTTCTTTCTCTGGAGAGGCCACTACTGAAAATTTAGTTTTTGTAGGTTGTGTCTCCATACCTGAATCTTTGTTTGACATCTTTAACCTTTTCTTTTATTTTGAGGATTAGGAAGCTTGCCGATGATAACTCATGGCAGTGCCAGGCTATCGGGATCCTTACAATCCAAATAAATCTGTCTTTTTTAAGAAAATAAAGTTGTTTTTAGGTTAAAGAAATAACACTTTGATAGTTTTGTTAATAGTTTTGAAGGAATATTTTCACTTTTCATTTAAGTTCTATATCCTATTTCCTAGGATTTGGTTGGAGCTAAGGAATAACAGTCTCTATAGGACAGCAGCCATCTTGTTCCTAAGCCATTTTTTAAGTCATTATCAAGAAGAAAGAAGTAAACAAAAAGGTGAGTCAAGTTTCTGATTTTCAGTAGTGTTCCTTTTTATAATGGCGGGCTTGCAGCACAGTAGCCAGTTCCTTGATCCACCCTGCTACTCATAGGTGTTTTGAGACTACTTTTCTCACTGAAAATAATTAATGGGGATGAAGAAACTGCTGTACATACTTTCTGTTTCTTGCCTGCAAATGCAACAGTACTTCTAGACATTTTGGAATTATGGCTACAGCACAATTATAAGAACACAAAAAGTCATGTTTCTAAGCACATTATTACTGTACCTGTACTGCCAAAATGAGTAGTACCACAGCCCTAAAAAGCCAAAAAAGCCTTGTCAAAAGCAAGACTACTTTCAATGAGATTAGAAGAGATAATTTGTTTGCGTAGGTTAAAAGCTCTCACATTCCCACTGCGTGGGTTGTAGCCTGTACACTGCCACACTTAATATTATCAACTCTGTGGTCAGAGAACCATTGCATAAGGGTATTTACCTAATTACACTGGCCTTCTCTGAGGAGCGAACAGGTATAACTGCACTCACATTTTACTGAATGACATTTATTCAGTTACATTATGTAGTAGTTTTCCAGCTGCCTTTGCAGTGAAAACACATTGTGAAAACAGTGCACCTCCAACAATGCTCTGTGGCACATCTGTGGTGGTGCTCATTCTGTGGCACATCTGTGGTAGTGCTCATTGTAAAATACAGGTTACATGCCAATGCTCAATATGAAATTCCTCATGTCATAGCTGCTGGAGGGACCAGCTTCCTACTTGTTGTTGTGCACTACATGTAAGACTGATGTATTGGTGCCTGAATGTTTTGTTTTTTTTTTTTATGCTGCTCAAGGACTTAGCCTGTTAGAGAAACAGCAAGATGTGTTTTTTCACTATGTGCTGCTTTTCACTTTTTCTCCAAGGTATAGTGACCTAAGAGTGCGAATAATGAAATAAGGAAGTTGCAGTACAAGAAACCCTGTACAATGTGTGTGAAGAGGAAGCTGGTCTCTTTCAAAAAATATATCTATTTTTTTGCTTTGTGGTCTATTTGCTCATACATGTTTTGCTAGTCCGTACCTGAGATGATAGGTTTGTAGGTGTGTACTAGGCTAACAACCACTTACTAGTCATGCAATCCAGATGTATCCCACAAATTATCGCACCTTATAGACTATTTGAAGGGATGTATGTTCAGGCATGATTTAATGACTGTGTCTGTCTATCCAAGACATAGGTGTCAGACCAGGGGTGAATTTTTGATTTCCCATACACTAATCCAGGTTGTGTTTGAATAGGGTTAGGGAAGGGCTCTGTTTCACATGGATGGAAAGACTATTGAAGAGAATCCTATTTTAAGTTGCAATCAGAGTCTAAATCCTCATATCTAGTCATTATGGTGCTGTTTGTTTTGTAGATATGCAGAAGGTCTGTAAGAGCAGGATCTAAGGATGTCTTGTATGCCAGGCATAAACTGCCTCTCAGCAGTCTATAGGAAGTGAGAGTATAGAGAGAAGGCTTTGAGGTGTTCTGCATAGGAAATTGTGT